>NC_143254.1:56505749-56657264 GCF_984573655.1 Nuphar pumila
ATGAGACTTCGCGTGTCAGTGGACCGCATCACTCTAGTGTTGGGAGCAACCATACCCCAACATCTTTTGATGAATTACCAAGGCTGAGAGATTTTGATTTGAACTTCCCTGCGGAGGTCTATCACTCGCCAAACTACCATCCAGCATCACATACGCCGAGCTTAAATGGCAGGAATGAAAGAGGGGATTCTTTTTGTTCGCTGATCATTATTTCAGACTCCTAGAGTCTTGATCTTGCCGACTGGGAGAGTGAACTGGATTCCCTCATGTATCCCCAATATTCGCTTGAGAGTGCGGAAGTGCCGCCCAAGCCAAAGCTAGTAGTGCCTGCACCAATTATTTTACTAAAATTGAGTTAAATAAATAAATAAATAATTATAAATCGGTGCCACTCCCGAATAGGCACTGTTTTGAAAATAACAGAAATTTTTGAGAATTTGAGTGTGACACCACCTCGAGGCGGGTCCCATGTCACTTATTTGAAATAAAAGTCAGATGAGATATTTTGGAATTTTCACAATAGTAGGCTAGTTTAGAAAACACGAAGTGAATTTTGGTTTGATTTCAAAACTTGGAAGAAAATGGTTTTTCAGGGCAAAATTTAGAAAAAATGCGGGGAAATTCGGAACCCTTTTTGTAAAAGTTTGAAATAAGGTCTTATGAATTTTGAAATTGTTTCCCCCTCTTTTTAACTGACGAAATCTTAAAAATCAATGTCCAAACTATCCAGATCGTTTTCTTGAGAAAAACTTTTGTAATTCGGAGCCCTGGGGGTAAAATGGGAAGAATTTGGCAATTTTAAAAACCCAGGAGTTTGAAATCAATTTTGAAATATTTAAAACTCGAATCTGGATTGACATTTTTAAAAATCAGGAGTTCTGGATCTCAAAATGACATGTTGTGCATTGAAATGGTATGAAATGTTTATGCAATGCTATGAAAAGACATATTTTCTGAAATGCCTCTCTGAATTAGGAATTGGAAATTCCAGCTTCTTGTCAAGAGATCTTGAGATTTTGCAGTTTGAAGATGTTTTCTGAGTCTAAATAGAGAAGTTTTGAGACTCGAGAATGGAATTTAGGACTTTCTACCAGGTTCAATCTCAGAAAATGACCATTTTGCCCTTCATTGCTTCCGGAGAACTGAAATGTGATAATTGGTGGAGATGTCAAGAAGGTGAGTGAAAATTTGGGGTGTTTACACACACCTGCAGAAAAGAGAATGGGTATGGATACAAGATGCTACTGCTACTGTAAGTGATAGTTGTGTCATTAGGTGCACTATGGCTAACGTATACAGGTGAAGGGTAGCTATAGATGAGCATCTAGATGCCATATGGTAATATGAACAGGTAGGGGAGGGATGTGCTTCTGTGGTACTGAAGTGAGATGCTGAAAGTACTAAATATTGGAGAACATACAGGTGGGTGCCATTTACATTGACCAAACGAACCAAAAATGAATTCTTGTAAATTACTTTTGACAGTAAAGGAATGTCTCACAGCAGGTCACAAGTTGTAAGAATCATGCAAATGAAGACATTAACTTATACAATAACTACAAAGCCAGCACACTTCTTTTTACCCTTTTCAAAAAAAACAAAAAAAACAAAATAACAACTTACATAAGGGGAACGGCAATTTTGCAGATTCATAAGGGAGGAATGACAATTTTCTTTTAGGCAAATAACTATACTTTCATCCACTAACAGAGAGTCCAACTTTGTATTTACAAAAAGGGGGATGAAATTTTGCAGATTCATAAGAGAGGAACGATAATTTTCTTAAATCTATTCTACAACAATTTTACCTGACAATACTAGCAGTTAGTGTATTCCGTAAGGAAAGAGGGCATCTCAAAGCTATGACCGAGTTCCCATGAAGAAGCTTGAGAGATGAGCCAAACTTTTACAGCTGAAAGGGGAGCTTCAGATTTTATTTTCACAATGGCAATATCAGAATGAAAGTCTGCATTAACCACATGACTTTAAAATGTTCAACCTTCTTGCAATGTGACATCAACTTTGTGAATCTCCTTGTAGATTCCCTCAATTCCAGCTAAACAGCATTGTAGATCCTTGCTCCAAACGACCTTGTAGACAGCAGGTACGTTCTCTGCTGCTGGGCTGAAGGTGGATGGGGAAAACAATGGCTGGACTCCCTGCCGCTGAGCTGAAGAAAGATAGGGAAAGGAATCAGCTGGATCTCCTGTAACCAGCGATGAAGGGGCAATTTCCTGCGGATGGGCTGAAGGGAATGAGACGGCAGCCTGCTAGACCTTCTGCTGGTGGGTTGAAGAAGATGGGAAGGAGCCTTGGAAAGATCTTCTACGATTTGGACAGGAAAGCCGAAATCCTTAACAGAGAAGAAGGCTTCACGACAAAGGAGAGGGCACGCAGCTGCTAAAGGTGGAAGAGAGCTCCACGCTGAGAGGAAGACACCTGCAAAACCGAAAAAAAAAAGATCAATCGGCCTCCCCCCTTTTTCATCCAAAACCTCCCCTTTTAAAGAATTTTGAGCCTCCTTTAAAAAAATTTTGCAACTTCCTTTCAGAGGTTCCGTTACATCTTTTGAAAAAATTTGAAACTGAAATTTCAATGTTGCCGTTTTCAAAAGGGGCGAATCTTATGATTTTAAAAAAATTTGGTTCATTTGCCTAAGTTTTAGGTAAAATGTTTTTTTTTGGAATGCTCGGCTATCTTGCCGTTTAATGCTGCTTCTTTTTAAAAAAAAATCTTATGCAAGCAAATAAATAAAAAGAAATAAAAACGAATAGTGAAATAAATGAGAGGCTTTTAGGGAAATGCCACCTTAACCCACTTTTAAAATCCTTTTGGAAAAATAAAGTTGTATTTTGTTTTGGCAAATCTTTTATTTTCAAGTGGGGTGTCACATATGTGTGGGCCCACTAACTATAAAAAATAAATAAATAAATAACATTAAGAAATTAAAAAGAGGAATTTGCAAATTGGTGCCATCTGCGGGTGGGTCCCGCTTGAGAATAAGAAACTTACCTGAGAATCTGAATGCGATGCTAGTTCAAAGGTGGGTCCCGCACCATTTATTTGAAAATAAAAGAAATAACCTTTTTTTTGGAAATTTTTTATAATTCGAAGTAAAACTTTGTCTTTTTTCAAGAACTTGGAAGAAAATGGTTTTTTTCAAGGCAAAAATATGTATAAGAATGAAGAAGTTTGGTAAAGAGATTTAAAATCTTTTTGCAAAAAGTTTTGAGATAAAATCTTTAAAATTGTGTCCAAATTTTTAAAATCAAAATATTCAGATTGTTTTCCTGAGAAAGACTTTTGTAATTAAGAGTCCTGGGGGTAAAATGGGAAAGATTGGCAATTTTGAAGACTCAGGGTTTTGAAATCAATTTTGAAAAGAGTTAAAACTCGAATCTGGATTGACAATTTTGAAAATCAGGAGTTCTGGACCTTGAAATGACATGTTGTGCAGTGAAATGATATGAAATGCTCATGCAATGCTATGCAAAGACATGTTTCAAGAAATGCCACTCTGAATTTAAAATTGGAAACTCTGACTTCTCGTTAAGCATGAAATTTTGAAAATTTGCAGTTTGAAGATGTTTCTGAACCTAAATATAGAAATTTTGAGGCTCAAGAATGAAATTTTAGACTTTCTACAAGATTCGATCTCAGAAAATGACCATATTGCCCTTCATTGCTTCCGGAGAACTGAAATGTGCTGATTGAGGGAGATGTCAAGCAGGTAAGTGAAATTTTGGGGTGTTTACAATTATCCATATTCATGGGTTATCACATCATTGTGCCATCATAACCATATTTATATAAATTGCATCGGACCACGCACATTCATCGCACAAGTCAAAACACTTAGTGCACTCATTGAGATATTGGATCCTGTTCCAAACACACTTGCATCCCCTTTGGCTGCAGCTCGGAGGCCTGCTAACATGGCTAAAGGCACGACAATAAAGATGGAAAAATACATATAAAGTTTGCTTTGGTTGACAAGCACAATCCATTTGCGATACGACGAGTCAAATCCATCACGTTGTTGGGGTATTGGACCCCGTGCTGCGAACACACATGCAGCCCCGTGGGCTGCAGTCCGGAGCTTGCCAAACAGCCCACGACACACGGCGAAACGAAGGGAAACAAGCTACCCCACCGGGACCAACCGAGCGGATCAAGGTGAGACTACCCGCACAGATTGCGGTCATCGCAAAGGCCCAGGTCTGGACCGATCGGTTTAGAACCACCAAACGGTTCCACTCAGATCTGATAAGGCCTGGACCATATGTCCAGACTCCAGGTGGTTTGGTCATCAACAAGAGAAAGGGGCGCAGGCCTTTCAGCCCGCACCCAGAGGCGACCCACCTGCTGCAACTTGGTTGCAGCAGGCTCACCTAACAAGTTCCAGGTCTGGACCGACTGGTCCAGACCTAGGTTGGCTCCAGCCAACAGCCAAAGAAAAGGGTGCAGGCATTGCAGCCTGCAGCCGGTTGCAGCCCATACGCTGCAACCAACACAGTAGTCCAAGCCCAGCTGGAGGGCGAGAAGGGCTTACGCCCAAACCAAACAGAAAAAGGGGATGGCGTGCATGGCAGGACGCCCAGCCGAATATGCTAGGACAGTCCCTTGAATGGTCTGAACCATATTCTGTCCAGACCCAGTGTGGCGCCCCAAACCCGACTTTGGAAAAACTTTGAATTTTCAGTGAATTTTTTTTTTGAAAGGTTTAACTAGAAAATCAACAAAAAGCTGGTGTGAGAAAAACAACAAAGCCGCAAGTCTGGGCGGCCACCATAGGTGAGTGCAACAAGTAACCAATAGTGTAACAAAGGTGTAGCTACGAAGTAAACACCCCAACAGTATAAAGAGTTTACAAAATATAAGTACAAGTCTCAAAATAGGGATTACATCCCGAACAAAATCCCAAAACCCAAAACCACCAGGTACAGGAACTGCAGGTCAAGTGTGGGTCCTTCGAGCCTCCACTGTGTATCATCGCATCCGCACTATACCTGTTCGTCACCTACATCCCCATAAAACGGGGCCAGTCCTCTTGCGAGGTGGTTAAGAAACAACCACGACATATACATATATCGAAAGAGAAAAGCAGTAACAGAACTGACAAGTGTAAGTGTCGTGTCAGGAAGGTGCGAACGTGACAAGTACGAGTCAACTAAAAAGTAACAAGCTGAAGTAGCAGTAGAGTAAGTACTCAAAGCAGTAACAACTGTAACAAGTGCTGAACGGCAAAGTAACCAAGTAACAACTGAAGTAAGTAAGGTAACTAAAGTAAAGTCCACAAAACAAGTAAAGTAACAACTACTGTAAGTTAGCTGATTGGTTAGTCTTTAAGTTCTTCTGATTACTCCTTCGGGTATGCAAAGGAAACCTCGCATTCTGTGAGACATGAACCCGGCGTCTGTTATTCAATTTATATTGTGGTAACCGGGGAAGCTACAGACCGAGTCAACCACATGCGAGGATTGCAATCCATACTACTGCAGTAGTGAGGTCCTACAAAGGCAACCTCGACCTCCTTAACTCTAAGTGACTGGAGGCCAAATGACGCTACAACTCATGTCAAAACATGTCTCGTAGTAACGACAAGTCACTCAGGGTTGTACCATCCACCCTCTCCCAAGGTGAACCATTTTGTGAATGGGGCGAAGCAGGTTTATCTTTCTTAGGATCATGTTCATTCATACCTCCCAATGAGGAATTTGCCTCGTGGTCCCCGCAAGATATGCAAAATGAGGACTTAGCCTGCCCATTCACGTGCTCAGCCTCACGCGGCCAACGGAGCACACTGCTTGTGAAAGCAGTTACAACACCATATTATTTATTTCTGGTTTATGGGTATATCACACAAGAGTCCATACAACACAGGGGCCACTGCCCGAGGACTCTAACTAAGCCCACATCAAGTCAATTTTGTTTATCCATACCCTATGGTGTTCAATTTTCTATCTTTTCATTTCATGTGGTTAGTGCACCTAATACGCTTACCATTGCCTCAAGCAATGTACCTCCTCAGGGTACGCACTACTCAATAACAATGTCAGGTTGTGCCAAGTGCAAAGTGTAAAAGTAACATGAGTTTTCTATCATTTATATAATAAAATAATTAGAGGCATTTGCATAATCTCCGATAAACACAAGGCACTAATCTGTATAGTTCAGTGTTAAGACTGCATTTATCAATATTTCAATCATATGGGAATTACATTCGCGTTTCCACGGGTTTGAACTTGAATTTAACTAAAATCCCATCTTATGGGAATAACATTGCATTACCACGGTGAATAGTCGCTCTTGCAGGGAAGTTGCAATTGTGATACAAAGGACCATCATATGCGGTTCAACACACTTATGTGTGTATAGCGAAGTTTGGGATATTTTGTCTTATCGAAATAACATTAGCTATTCCCACGGTATGGGTGTCGCGCCTGCGGACCCGAAACAAAGACATTTAAACACACTTGTAGTTTTAAATAACGAAGTCTCTAAGCTTGTGAATTTACAATAACGACCAAAGCATACCATTCTGGTCTGTCGAATGTAAACCAAAGCATAAGGGTTTTCCTTACGCAACACGACACACACATGTGTCGAACATGATTTTGAAGTAACCCATCTGATGGGGATTACATTAGCATTACCGCGGTTCGGGGTGCCGCGCCCGCGGGCCCGAAACAAACTGTTTGCCAAACCGAAAGTGGAACAACTCTATGGAATTCTATATTTAACTCAGAGTGTAACATCATCTGGAGAATAATACTTGGACGGGACACCCGAGTGTCGCATGTCCATTCGGCTATGCCGAAGCAATCATTATGTGTTTTAATATACATGTGTACATATATATATATATATATATACAACATACTCAAGGTTCCACACACCTATGCTTATGTACACGTATACACATACACCTTCGCACTTAATTATATATACATATATACCTACCTATAGATATATACATATAGGAATCCATGCAACCAAGGCATGCACTCATGCCAGAACCTAGCCGACTAATGGAAGGTGCGGACAAAGACCAAAAAACTAGTTTGAACCTAATTGGGTTTGATTTGAAGTAGGTTCGGGCAGGGTTAAAAGCAACTGTTTTGGCAGCCACACTAGTGGCATTACGAGGCTGTGAGTGTACCAAAGCAAGGGTCTACACTCTTGCCGCCAATGAGGTTGTAACTTAAATGATGGTCTGGCCCTTCAGACCCGACTGTCATGCACGCTAAAGGGGTTCTGGTCCTTTGGTCCAACGGCTACTAAGCAGGGTAGGGTCTGAACTTTTCAGTTTAGACCTGAGCCCGAAGTGGCTCAGCCAAAAGGAAAAGAGCCTGGGGCGTTCAGCACAAGTTGGCTGGCACTCGGCTCTAAATAGGTGGAGCCGCGGCTAGCACTAGGTGCTAGCTGGACTGCCAATGGGTTCAGGTTTGAACCACGGTTCAGACCTGCACCCACTGGATGCTAACAGGGTGTTAAGGGGTGCACAACACCCACGTGGTGCGCGCCCAGCTCCAGCCAAGTGAAAACGGGCTGGGCTGGGTTTGCGCCCAACACTGGTCAACCGGCTATAGGGCAGGTATGAACCCTCGATTCAGACCAGCACCCTATCCCATGCCGACAAACAACAATACGTATAGCATTAATATGTATATATATAATAAAGAAATACATTTTTATATGTATAATATATTTTTTTTTAAGTAGTTGTTGGGCGCGCGGGCCACCCGCACAGCGCCCAGCTCCACTCTGGAGCGCAGGAGAATGGACAAGGGGTCTGGTCCACTGGACCAGACCGAGTCACCCTTGCCAACATGAACCAGAGCCCAATAGCTCGGTTCACAGCAGCTAAAAGGGTGTGCTGGGCACGCCTACAGTCGGCCCAACCTGCTCCAGTCCTTGGTTCCAAAGGGAAAACCGAAACAAAATAAAATAAAATAAAAAGAAATACAAGAAGTTGACACACATCAACTACCAGCGACCTGGCCTTCGCACATCCTAAAGGGAGTGGTCACGTCGTGACCCTCGACTGTAAACACCCCAAATTTTCACTCATCTTCCTAATATATCCATCAATCACCACACTTCGGTTCTCCGGAACCAATGAAGGGCAAAATGGTCATTTTCTAAGATTGAACCTTACAGAAAGTCCTAAATTCCATTCTCGAGTCTCAAAACTTCTCTATTTAAACTCAGAGACACCTTCAAACTGCAAATTTCCAAAATCCGGTCAAGTTTGAATCGCGAAAGCATTTCCCTTTCTCTTCCGCAAGGAAGAGAAGACGGGAAAAATTTTGCGACGCTGACAGGTTTGGTGATTGTTATCGTCGCAAAATTTTTCCCGTCTTCCCTTCCTTGCGGAAGAGAGAGGGAAATGCTTTCGCGATTCAAACTTGACCGAATTTTGGAAATTTGCAGTTTGAAGGTGTCTCTGAGTTTAAATAGAGAAGTTTTGAGACTCGAGAATGGAATTTAGGACTTTATGAAAGGTTCAATCTCAGAAAATGACCATTTTACCCTTCATTGGTTTCAGAGAACCAAAATGTGGTGATTGATGGATATATTAGGAATATGAGTGAAAATTTGGGGTGTTTACAGATGCCCCTCTTTGCTACTAAGCTGGCTTGTGGCCGAGCTTAGTGGCAAAGAAAACACTCCAAATTTGGGCTATAAAAAAATGCCCCAGTTAGAAGGATCTGACTGGGTATGAAGAAATTAGCCTGAGGAAGATGGTAGATATGAAGCGAAGAATAAAGAGAAAAGACTCACTCTGTGAGAGTGAAATTCAGGTTTTATGCCCTTAACCTGGATGAGATAGAAAATGCTTCGTGTGGAACGAAGCTCAGGTTTTGACCCTTAACCTGATTGGGGATTGAAATATCTCATAGAAATGAAACTCAGGTTTATACCCTTATCCTGATCGGGCGGAAAATGGAATACCTCATTGAATGAGGCTCAGGTTTGTACCCTTATCCTGATCGGGCGAAAAATGGAATACCTCTTCAAAGGAGGCTCAGATTTATACCCTTATCCTGATTGGGCAAAAAATGGAATACCTCATCAAAGGAGGCTTAGGTTTATACCCTTATCCTGATCGGGCGGAAAATGAAATACCTCTTCAAAGGAGGCTCAGGTTTATACCCTTATCCTGATTGGGCGTAAAATGGATGGTATGATAGAACCTTCGGATTTTGCACAGTAAATCCGACAGGGGTTTTGCAAAAAGAACGAAAATGGGATCCCTAAAGCTTTGAAAAGGGGTTGATCTTGGGCGTCTCATTGCTAAGACTAAAATCAGCTTTTGAAATTTTCTTTTGCAGGAAATGATTGGTGGTTCGACCTCGAACCAAAATGGGACTGTCTATGGTGGGACAGTGGGGACACAGGGAAGTGTGCAAATCTGAGAGCTCACGCTCTCAAAGAAGGGAAGGAATCAAGTCCTTAAGAGGGATTTAAAATTGGTGTCAGGATGTATCAAGGACGGACATCAAGCTCTCACTTCACGTCAGGCTAGCTAGAAAATACTGTCAAAATATTGAGAATTTTGTTGTTGATTCAAAGTATTTGAAAATGATACGCATTATTGCAAAATATTCCTTCTTTTCTACCTGAAGCATTACCTCCAAACAAGGTTCACTTCGTAGAATCGAGATTCGGAATTCAAATTGATTATGATTGACCTTCTTCAAAGAAGTTATCGATTTCCTTGATATAAACAGGAAAGAGAATTTGATATTATGAAAGCAATTGATGAAAGAGTATTGATAATAGAATTTCACAAATTTAAAGAAGATTCTTGATAGATGTGGCAGTTTGATATCCTAGAAGCTTCTCTCATGATAATCTTTCTGCACTCTTTTGGCTCTCTTGAGTTTTTGCTGCATTCTCCTTCATTTTGGAGATTTTCTGACTTTTCTCTCTTTCTTTTTCCTCTCTTTCTCTCTTTTGGAAGGGTACGTCACAAACTCCTTCAACTTGGAGATGTTTTGATCCTTCTTTGACGATATTGGCTCATGTGTTAGAGATCTTTGGGTGATAGCTGAAATTAAATATCTTTTAGGGATTGTTGGTAGGTTCATCGCATCTGCCATCATCTCAACAGTGTTTTGGACTTTCCCTGGAAGGATCCGTTACAAACTCCGTCATCTTGGAGATGTTTCAAATCTTCTTTGGCCTCGGGGGTCTACTCGCTTAATTCGCCTTCATCTTGACGACAATTGAGAGTTCCCTTTTGCGGATATTTAATTACAGTTTAGGTGATTTTGAGGAGACAAGGCTTGGATGAATTATCTCTTTTTCTAGCGCTCAGGATATTTCCACTGTCTCTTTTTCACAAGAATGGTCTTTAGAGATGTGCCATTGACTGCGATCAATATCAATCATTTATGGCTTTGCAATAACATTGAATCTTCTTTTGCTGGCCATATCGAGGATTTATCCTTCATCCTTTTGGTTGGCCAATAGAAAGAACTTGAATTTTGAATATCTTTTTGCAAAAGCTTTACTTTTTTGGAAGTACTGCTGAAGGTAAACTGAGGTAAAATTTTGTGCAATAAAGATACTAAAATCAACAAATAATTGATTGACAAATTGACAACAAGTTCTTGAAATCCTTAGTGAAAGTGAGCATTTGAGGTCTGGCTTAACGCATCCGTGACGAAAATTATCCTCTCATTTCCCCAAAGGAGACGACTATCAGTTCACTGGGAACAATATCAGTTCAATTAAGAATGCCCATCGATTCGCTGGGAACAATACCAGTTCAATTAAGAACGACCATCGGTTCGCTGGGAACGACTATCAATTCGCTTGGGAATACTATCAGCTCAATTAAGAACGACCATTGTTGGGAATAATATCAGTTCAATTAAGAACGATCATCGGTTCGCTGGGAACTATATCAGTTCAAGGGAGAACGACCATTGGTTCACTGGGAACAAATATCAGTTTAATTAAGAACGACCATCAGTTTACTAGGAACAATATCAGTTTAATGAAGAACGACTATCAGTTCATTTGGGGGAAGGTGAAATCAGTTCGATTAAGAACGACTATCAGTTTACTTGGGAACAATATCAGTTCGATAAAGAACGACCATTGGTTCACTGGGAACAATATCAGTTTGATGAAGAATGACCATTGGTGGGAATAATATTAGTTCAATTAAGAACGACCATCGGTTCATTAGGAACACTATCAGTTCAATGAAGAACGACTATCAGTTCACTTGGGAACAATATCAGTTCAATGAAGAACGACTATCAGTTCGCTGGAACACTATTAGTTCAATGAAGAACGATTATCAGTTCGCTTGGGAACACTATCAGTTCACTGAAGAACGACTATCAGTTCACTTGGGAACAATATCAGTTCAATGAATAACGACTATCAGTTCACTTGGGAACACTATCAGTTCAATGAAGAACGACTATTAGTTCGATGGAGAATGACTATCAGTTCGCTTGGAACACTATCAGTTCACTTGGAACACTATCAGTTCAATGAAGAACGACTATCAGTTCACTTGGGTACAATATCAGTTCGATTAAGAACGACTATCAGTTCGCTTGGAACACTATCAATTCGATGAAGAACCACTATCAGTTCCTTGGAACACTATCAGTTCAATGAAGAACGAGGACCATTATAGAGAGTTGGATCGCTTCTATGAATGGCTTCAGGATTATCCCCTTATTCTGAACAGAGAATAGAAATTGGATGACCTGGTGGTCGAAATTAAGAATTTTGGTAATTTAAAAATTGGAAATTGGGTGACCTGGAGGTCGAAATTGAAGAATTGAATGACCCGGGGGTCGAAATTGAAGAATTATGGAAAATGATTCAGGTTTATCCCTTAACCTGAAGGGGAAATGGAATTGGGTGCATAGTTAATGCAAATGCAATGAACATGCACATGAAATGCAAATGAAGTGCAAATGAATATGATTGAATGCAAATTGATGCAAATGAATGCAAAATTAATGCAAATGAGTGCATATATATGCAAAATGAGAGATTGGTTTATCTTGCCTGCATACAGGATGTTTTGAGGTAAAGATAAATTTTCAGAAAAAAAAATGCCCCAGTGTAACTAGGGAGGAAAATTTTGAATAAAAGAAGGATAATTGATGAATAAGGCGACAAGCTTCTTGACTAAGAGACGTCCTCAAGATTATTTCTCACAAGAGAGACATTGTGAAAAGGAAGGAGAAACAAATAAGATGGCACCAAGCTATTGAAAAGTTTAATGACTTTATTGATGCTTTAAAATCAAGGAAAGAGAATGGGATTACATTATTCTTTTGAAAAAGCAAGATGAGAAATGGCATTGTCATCTTCTAGAATGATTGTGAAAAGAATCTTTGTCAGGATGACTAGTCCTATTTTTCATCTTCAACGAGGAGCTTCTTGTCAATGCAGTCTTGAACAATGTTCTTAAGGATGAAGCAGTTTTTTGTATCGTGCCCTACTGCTCAATGAAACTTGCAAAATTGTTCTTTAAATCTGCCCATAATTGCTGGAGGATCAGCAGCTTTAGGCAACCGGACAATGTCTTTCTCAAGCATATACTCGAGGATACTCTCGAGTGTCTGATCCAGAGGGGTGAATTCTCGATCAGTTCTCCAGTCCTTGCGCTTTGATTTTTCCTGATCTTTCTTTTGATGTTGAGGGCTGGATTGGAGAGGTTTATCACTGTTGATGTCCTTCCCTTTTTGCTTTTTTATTCTCTCCAAACTGTTGCCATGATCATTCTTGTTGCCTTTGCTATTATTGAAAGATTTGGCCGCAAAAGTGAAGTGAGCCTTCTTCTTTTGTTCACCTTGAGGGTTATTCTTGGAAAATGTGAAGCCTTCATAGACTCCATTCTCCACGCTCAGCTCGAGCCATTCTGCTCGATCAATGAGTTCAACAAAAGATTTGGAGGGTGAGGTAGAGATTAATCCTCTCAGAGGTTGTGAAAAATTGTTGAGGATCAACGATAAAGCATGGCTTTCTGATATAGGATCCCTCATTTTGTTGCAGGTCTCTCTCCATCTGCGAATGAAGTCCCTTGCATTTTCATTATCTCCCTGCTTCAGGTTACAGAGGTGATTTAGCATTGGTAGCGCTTCAGTATTGAACAAGAATCGTTCCACGAACAAATTCACAACTTTGTCGAACTCTTTCAGTTCTATAGGATTGATATGTTCCGCGTACCATTTGGCCGCGACTCCTTCCAGGCTGCGGGGAAAGCATAAGAATAGTGCTCTATTGTCTCTCTTGAACCTAGAGCATTCAGCGAAGAACATGGCGAGATGTGCTTTTGGGTCGCCAGAACCATCGAACTTGATGAATTTACGAGGCGGGTTTTCCAGATTTTCATCCCCTTCTAAACCGTCATAAAAGTCCTCACTGGTTAAGACTTTCTTTGCCCTTGTCGCGGGCTTGCAGATCTTTTACCACCCTGGCCATTTCTCTGAATTGTGTCTGCAGAGGTTCTTCTGCGACCTGGCTTTTTGGCTTGCGGCTCTTTCTGCCATATTTCAGGAATGACGGAGGCACTTCATACTCTTCATCGGTGTCTTCCGCTGATTATGATTCATCTGAAATTTCCTCTGGCTGAACCTGCTTCTTGGAAGCCTTCTTATCCTTGTGCTCGTGGAACTTCTCTCTAAATGGATTCTTTTCTGAACTGGTCCCGGGCTGCTCATTCATCATCTTATTTATCATTTTTCGAAACATGGCATACATTTGTGGGTCTATGCCATCATCTTCTTGTTGCTGCTCTTGGCTCTTCTCGGATCGCGGGGAGTCCATTTCTTCTTCTGAGGCGGATGAGTATTGAGATGTTCTTTTGCCTGATCTTGTTTGAACCATCAAATGCTGAGGATGCTCTCTTTTATTCTCTTGGGCAAAGACATGATCAAATTTTGAGGAAAATTTTTAGATTTTTTTGAGGAAAATATTGAGAAAAATATGGTAGACCATTGGAAGAGTATCCCATTACTAGGGATTGAGTCGTCATAAGGATTACGACAATTGTGTTGTCATCCTTTTGCAAGAGAAATAAACAACGGAAAATGTGCCTTGTTACCTAGGCGAGGTCATCAACCACGAGGAAAATACCATTTTGAAGGAAAGAGATATCTCTTGGAAAAACAATCCGCAAACGGATTTAGAATAAGGAGAAGGCAAGTGGGTAAACAATTTCCACCGCAATAATCAAGGTATTCACGAGGAAAATCAGGCGAAGAATTTTGTGAATAGACAAAAGGATTGAAAATCCAATGAAAGAAAACATATGATTTTGGAAAATTGCAGGCAGGATAAAAATGAAGCTGGAAATTCGAGATCCAGTAGAACGGGAGAATAGAAAATCACCTGGAGTTTTGAAAGAAATTTGATATTTTGAGAAGTCATCCAGGGTTTGAGAAAGTAAAGGGAAAGGATGAGAAAATGGAAATTTGATAATATTTTTGGGAAAATATGAGGAAAAAAAAAAGTAGCATACAATCACATCCTGCACAAACATTTATGCACATACAACACTCCCTAAAAGGCTGACTCTAGATGCATCATTTTGAAAAACAGTTGTAGGACCTTAATCCTAACTCTAGGTTCAGATCATCTTTGTTCAATCCAGTTATGCCGATATACCCGAACCGAAATCCGAGGTACGTGGCATATAATTTCAACTCCGGTTCTAAGGTAAGGTTTTCCAACATCCTTGAGCGCCTACCAATATACTTCGGACTGTGGCCCACGGTACGTGATAGGGGGATGTTAACCCAAATAAATGGCCCAGTTGTGAGGCTCTGTCCCGAACTAGAGTTTTGGAAGAGAGCCCAGCAACGTGAAGACCGGGTAATGATAGGTAATGGAGGTTTGAAAAAATGATCACATGCAAGAAATAGAGGGCTCTAAATCCTAGAGAGATAGATTTTAAAAACTTTGAAGAAGCATACATTGTTTGCATTCAGATCCTAAATTGAGGAGAGTTGTGTTTAGACCTAAGTCTATGTGAACATGAAAATGTCTCCTCAATCTGGTCCTACCAAACCATGCCTAGTCTATATGCAGTCAATGTCAGCTAGGTCAGAATCTAGGCTCCTAGGTTCGCATGATATCAAAAGTAAAAGAGCTGACATTTGATGAACATAATTTCGATAATTAAACTAAGTCAAGCACACTTTTAATCAGACAAGGACAGGTCCCATCACGGTCACCAAACCTGTTATCATCACAAATTTTTTTCCGTCTTCCCTTCCTTGCGGAAGAGAGAGGGAAATGCTTTCGCGATTCAAACTTGACCGGATTTTGGAAATTTGCAGTTTGAAGGTGTCTCTGAGTTTAAATAGAGAAGTTTTGAGACTCGCGAATGGAATTTAGGACTTTCTGCAAGGTTCAATCTCAGAAAATGACCATTTTGCCCTTTATTGGTTCCGGAGAACCGAAATGTGGTGATTGATGGATATATTAGGAAGATGAGTGAAAATTGGGGGTGTTTACACTGACCAAGAGCTTGGTTGCAACATTAGTCCCAATGTGCTAGGACTGGGTTGAGCCAAAAACCCAAGAAGAAAGAGTTAACGGCTGGCTGGAGCACACCAACTGATGCGCCAACGCTCAAAGAGAGTGGACCTAGCGGATTGGGCGTAAGCTGGACTAGCCCAGCTCGGTCCAGTACACCCTTAAGATGAAAATGCCATGAAACAACCAGAAAGAAAAGAATAAAACATAAAACCAGACAACATCATCAAGATGGAGTGAGCAGCTAACATGTATAGAAGAAAATGAAACAAAACAAAAATAACAATGTGGAAATTAAAAGAAAACAGATTGAAAATGTATGCAATGCAAGGCTCATGTAAAACTATGAAGATTCAAGATTTAAAACTACATTTCTAACTAATCCGCCATTTGGGCTTGCATGCATTGATGCAAAGCACCATTGGCTTCATGCCAATCCATAATCATAACGAATAAGGTGAGTCTTCACCTTAGCTTGTATTGAAGAAGGAGATGGTGATGTGTTGCAGCTTCTCCACGTCAAGGAGACTCCCACGGTTTGGAGGGAGGAAGCTAGAGAGAAGAGAGGAGGTTTGGAGAGAGAAGAGAGAGAGTGAAGGAGTTTTTGCAAAAGTCGTCCAACAAGAGAGCCCATTTTTTTTCTAAGGTTTTTATAGAGGTTTGCTTAGGGTTGTACGGCTGGGATTTAATCTCTCCAAGATGGAGTGCTGGGGAGCTCCACGCTCCCCAACCACCAATGCATGTTGTTATTTCAAAAAGTTTTATAGAACTTTCAAAAACGCCATTTAGAAAAGCCTTTAAAACTTTGAAATTTTACAAGGGGGCGCCCTTGGTTGCCACCCAACGTGTCCAATAGGTTTAGAGAGTTTGAAACTTTTTAAAAACCTTTCAAATTTGTCATGGGGTGCCAGCCCCATGGCTCCTTTTTTGAATTGACACCCCTCATGATGGAGCCTAGGCTTCATCATGAGGGTGTTGGAAAAGATACATTGCCAATGAAGGCCTCCTTTTTAAATCCATGCAAGATAATTTCAAAAATGCCATCCAGCTGGTCAGCCCTTGACCAGCTGGTCATCCATGGTCATGGACGTCCACTATAGGGGTCGTCCATGGGTTTGGGTCCACTAGATGCTTTGGATCCAAATCCAAAATCGCATATTGTAAATATCTCAAAATAATGCTTATTTAATACATTAAAATAATAATTTAATTCTAACAAATTATTTAGTTCTCTTTATAACTCTAATTAACATAAAATGGACGTAGCCTTTTGAGAAAATAACCTTTTGTTTGCTAGAATTAAAGTGTTCTAAGATTCGGGTCCAATATTAAATCAAGACTCGTAATTCACATGCACTGACAAGGTTTTTTTGTCGTTCGGATCTCAAATTCGGAGTGTATCCCCACAACCCTATTCCAAACTTACCCTAAAAGTTTCATAAGTTACTTCGCTCTAGATTTTCCGAAATCGCTCTTTTTACGTAAAATTACGCGATTTTACCTGATTCTTAAAATAAGCAAATCTTCAGAAAATGCCAAAATATAAAAAATCATTGATTTCCACATAATTACGCAATATACATCAAAATTAAAATCGTGAATCTTACATCCTCCCCTCCTTAAAAATGATTTCGTCCGCAAAATCACCCTTAGGAGGTTATAAAAAGTTCTGGATAGGTCTCTCTCATACTCGCTTTTGGTTCCCATGTGCACTCTTCAATGCCATGGTGCTGCCAACGTACCTTAATTAACGGAATAGTCTTGGTACGCAAAACTTGATCTCGTCGATCAACAATCTTGATAGGCCATTCTAACAAAGTCAGATCTTCTCGCACGTACACATCTTCATAACGAATGACATGTGATGGGTCAGAAATGTACTTCCTGAGCATCGACACATGAAAAACATTGTGAATGTGAGCATATTGTGGAGGCAACTCAACACGATATGTCACTTCATCAATCTTTGCCACGATCTCAAACGGTCCAACGTATCTCAGACTCAACTTTCCTTTCTTTCCAAAACGAAACACGCTCTTAGTCAGCGAAACCCTGACAAAAATCATGTCTCCAACATCAAAAGACAATTCGCGATGTCTCTTATTGGCGTAACTCTTATGTCTATCTTGTGCTGCCTTCAAACGCTCGTGAATCTTCTGCACTTGCTGCGTGTAGTGCTGAAGAACAATTGGCGATTCGCTCGATCTATCGCTGATATCGTCCCAATAAGATGGTGACCGACAAGGTCTACTATACAACGCTTCGTACGGGGCCATCCCAATACTCCTGTGGTAACTGTTGTTGTACGCGAACTCTACCAAACATAGGTGTGAATCACATTCACCCTTCCAATCAAGTATACAAGCTCGCAACATATCTTCCAACGTTTGAATCGTTCGCTCAGACTGGCCATCTGTCTGAGGATGAAAGGTTGTACTAAACTTCAACTTCATCCCCAAAGCAGATTGACATTGACCCCACAGTCGCGAAGTAAACCGAGGATCATGATCGGAAATGATAGATCTCGTCTCACCATGAAGTCGAACGATCTCTCTAATGTACAAATCAGCTAGGCTTTCAAGCGATTGACTGATCCTGATCGGCAAAAAATGGGCAGACTTGGTGAGTCTGTCCACGACTACCCATATCGCATCGTGTTTACGCCTAGTCAGTGACAAACCTACCACAAAATCCATCGTGACATTCTCCCATTTCCATTGAGGAATCTCAATCCTCTGCAAGGTACCACCGGGACACTGGTGTTCCGCTTTGACTTGCTGACAAGTCAAACTCCTTGCAACGTAAGCCGCTATCTCGCGCTTCATGCCATGCCACCAATACTTTTGTTGTAAGTCATTGAACATCTTTGTTCCTCCAGGATGAATCGTGTACTTCGACATATGAGTTTCGTCAAGAATTTCTGTCTTCAGCTCAGGGTTGCTCAGAACCCAAAGGCGATCTCTCAAACGAACGCCACCATCATCAGATACTCTAAAAGAAGAGTCTGCTTGCTCCGCCAAGGCTAGAAACTTGTCATACTGGTTGTTAAGCTTCTGCGTCTCTACGATCTTCGGCAAAAACTCGAATTGAATGGTCAGACCAGACAATCTGATCGAACCTCCACCAACAGAAAAAGGTTTCCAGGCTACGAAATCCTCAATAAGCTTCTGGCTACACACAAGACTAGCCAGAACACCACTCGCTTTGTGGCTAAGCGCATCAGCCACAACGTTCACCTTACCAGGATGGTAAGATAACGTGAAGTCGTAGTCCTTGATGAACTCAAGCCAACGTCGCTGCCTCATGTTTAGCTCCTTCTGAGAGAACAGATACTTGAGGCTCTTGTGGTCAGAAAAGACCTCGAACGATTCTCCATACAGATAATGTCACCACGATTTCAGAGCAAACACAACTGCTGCTAACTCCAAATCGTGCGTCGAATAATTCTGCCCATGAGTCTTCAACTGTCTAGAGGCATAGGCAATTACTCGGCCATGCTGCATAAGCACGCAACCAAAACCGGTACCAGAGGCATTTGTGTACACCACAAAACCACCTATGCCAGAGGGTAAAGCTAACACCGGCGAGGTCGTCAGCTTCAACTTCAGGATCTGGAAACTGTGTGACGCCCCAAACCCCGACCTTGTAAAAACCTTTGGTTTTTTAGCAAAAAAAAAAATTTGAAAGGATATACAAAGTGAAAAACAACTAGCGGAAGTAAAAGAGGGGAAGAGGGGTAAAGCAAAGGCCGCAAGTCTGAGCGAGCCATAGTGAGAAAACCAAACCACAGGACAAGTAAAGTATTTTTCATATCCACAATAGTTACAATGATACACAAAAAGGAGACTGGGTACAAAAAGGGACAGTCTCACAAAAATGAGAGGTACAATCCCTCAAACCCCAAAACCAAAAGAAGCCTGAATCTGCTGCAAAGTGTGGGTCTCAAGGCTCCTGTTGTGCGTCGTCGCATCGCGCTGCATCTACTCGTCACCTGCATCCCCATAAAATCGAATCCAACCTGAATACATCCCATTGACATCCGTGATTTATCGTATCAGGACACAAATGGAACAAATCTGGATCAGTTAAGGTTGGATCCAAATTGGGTTGAAACAATTAAAAAATCATAAAAGTGGCATAATGGATTCAGTCTGTTTGCATTCCTAATCTTATGGCTCTCACTCTCAAGGGGTAAAACTAGCGTGTGCATCAGGCCAACCCAAGCCCATTTGGAGCTCGGCCCGTTGGGCTTTGAGCACGACCCATCCTGGAAATGACCCAGCGCCCTGTTCTCAACAGGCTCAGGTTTGGAAAGCAATTGGCCAATTTTCAGCAAGTCAGCCAGGTTGACCCAAACCCATTTGTTATAGATGGATGCATGCATGGTAATGAATCATCATATTAAACGCTATATTTCATGCACATTATAGGCATGTAAACTCTCCAATGTTTCATCATATGCATCTTAATTAATCATCTTTTAATTTTCATAAAATTAATGTATCTTATTAGGTAAATAGAAATAGTTACTATGCACCAAACTAATTATGTTTCTAGCTTCAACACAGGCCCATCCCCAGCCATTTATAATCAGTCGGACCCTTGCATTAATGAGGGCAAGGGATAAGCCCTTGGTCAGCCAAAGTTTGGCGACTCTCTGTGGGTAAAGGTTTTTATCGTCAGGACAGCGACCTTAAGCATACAGTCAAGCTTAGCCAGTGCAACTAGGTCTCTTTCACATCCTACCTAAAAAGAGTATACCATCTTACCGCTGTTGAAGCCGATCAAGGCTTTATGGCCAGCCATCGGATTCGGGCCATGATCAACTCAAGGAATTGAAGGCCCGCACGAGGGAGTTCCTAGATGATTACCTTCATCAAGAAGCTGTTAGAGGTAGATCCCGATGGTGCAGTTGAAGGCTTGAAGTGTTTGCTGGCTTGATGAAGGTCAGGACGGCAAATTTTTCAAGCGTTTCTCAGATGTTGCTCAGAGGTTGGGGGTATATACTGCAAAAGACAATGCAGATATACTGGAGCACCTGGTGAAGAGGTCGAACGCGGAGAAGCTGACTGGTCTTTCTAGCAAGGGGCAGGAAGCCCAAGACCACCTCTGTAATTTGGTGCCGAGGTTCAGGAGATTAGGAGAAAGAGATCAAGCTAGGGACAAGAAGGCCACAAGTTTCATCCCCTTTTAATTGGATTTTCAACAGAGAACTTGTTATAGAGATATTATCAAGGTTAGTTGGTGTTGGTTTTATCAACTATACGCAAAAAGAATACAATGCTATAAGCGCATGCATATTGATTTCTGGCACTTATGCAGAATTTAGCGTAAGCACAAACAATGTCAAATACAACCATAATGTACAACAATGATCGGTCAATATAATCGTTTACATTTGTGGCATGGGTCACCCCAAGAGGAAGAATGAAAGCAGTGGGGAAAGCTTAAGTTTAACATTACAAGATACAAATTACATCTCGGGACACATCTCGCTCGCAAAGCACGAGAGTGAAATTACTGCCCTCTGAAACACAAACTCTAGAAGCCAACAGCATGGTGGTGGTGGTGGTGGTGGTGGCGGCGCATCAGCCACATCATGTTGATGTGTCCTGTTCCTTGTCCCCGATGTCCCCAAAAAATCTAGGTTCATCGTATGTAGAAAAGAAGAAGGTGCTCTGCTTCTTCTGCAAGAATCTGTTTTTGAATGGGACAAATAGAATTACTAATAAAACCTACATTGATTCTGGACACCACGCCGCGCGTGCGCACACACACACACACACACACACACACATATATATATATATATATATATATATATATATATATATATATATAGAGAGAGAGAGAGAGAGAGAGAGAGAGAGATCCTAGGTACGTTCAAACTTGATGCTGTGCATAAGAGACAATTATTCCATTTGATGGAAAATAGACAGACAGGTATCAAACACAAATCCAAAAGAATCAATGTGTCCTAGCTGATTGTAAAATGATAGCATACAAGAGGATTACAGGAAGCGGAGATCGAATACCATGGCTCACCGAGTATGCCATGTTTCGGACGTTAAAAAAAAAAACGATGAAAAGGAGGATTAGAACAAAAAAAAATTGCCCTAATCTCTCCTTTCCCGGGAGCTGCTCGAGCTCTCTCCTCCCGACACCACCTCCTAGGCTCCTCCTCTCCCTCGTCGCAGGTATGTACCCTCTGGCTCCCTCTCGCTCTCTTGTTGGGTCGGCAGGGGAGGGGTTGAGCTCCCCCTGCGCCCTCTCGCTATCTTGTTGGGTAGGCAGGGAAGGGGCCGAGCCCCCACCCCCTCTCGCTCTCTTGTTGGGTCGGCAAGGGAGGGGTTGAGCCCCCCTTGCTCCCTCTGTTTTCGGCAGGGGAGGAGCCGAGCCCCCCACCCTGCTCCCTTTGATTTCAGGGGAGCCCCCCCCCCCCTCTCGCTCTCTTGTTGGGTCGGCAGGGGAGGGGCTGAGTCCCCCATGCTCCCTCTGTTTTTGGCAAGGGAGGGGCCGAGCCCCCCCTCTCGCAATCTTGTTGGGTCGACAGGGGGGGGGGTCGAGCCCCCATCCCTGCTCCCTCTTATTTCAGGAGAGGGGCTGAGTACCTCTCTGTTTTTGGCAGGGGAGGGGCAGATCCCCCTCCTTACTCCTGATTTTATTATATATATAATATATATATATATTATATATATATTTTTTTTTTATATCAAGATATGTCTGTATAATTGATTTGAAATTTTGAATATAATTTTTTTGTGTTTTCAAGATAAAAATGACGAATAAAGGGAAAGGACTTGTGTCATCCTCATCCCAACGTGTGAGTTCTGCTGCTAGTTGTAGTGGGATTGATGATATGGGGTCACTATGGGTACATGTAGATAAACTTGTAAAAACTGGAGAAGGAGATGATGGAAACAAAAGATTTCGATGCAAGCTCTGCGAAAGAGATTTTGTTGGGTCTTACACAAAAGTGAAGACTCATTTGTTGAAGATACCAGGACATGGCATTTCAGGATGCAGAAAAATTGACGAGGCAATGCGAAGACAATACAAGAATATGAAAAGATAAAGGCAATGGCAGATTCTTGTGCAGTTAGTGTGCCATTTGCAAGCCACTAAGAAGATGCTGAAAAAAAAAAGTCAATGTAGGAGGTAGAGAAACGATACAAGCAGCATTCAATACATATGGAAGAAAATAATTGGATAGAAAAGTTGAGAGGTATTTTTATTCTAGTTCGTTGTCATTTAATGTGGTTAGAAATCCTTATTGAAAGGATTTAGTAACATCCTTGACAAATTGTAATTTGAGTAGCTATGTGCCTCCAAGTTCAAAAAGAATATGAACCACACTTCTTGCAGAAGAGAGGGCAAATGCGGAGAGGTTGTTGAAGATTAAAAAATATTCATGGGAGCAAAATGGAGTTTTTATTGTGTCTGATGGATGGACAGATATTCAAAGGCGTCCACTGATCAATTTCATTGTTTGTTCACTTAGTGGCCCAATATTCTTGAAAGCAGTTGATGCATCTGAGGAATATAAAAATGCAGAGTATTTGAAGGGGTTATTTGTAGAAGTCATAAAAGAAGTGAGTGATCAAAAAGTGATACAAATCATTACAGACAACGCTCCAGTTTGTAAAAGTGTGATGTTGAGTTTGGAGAGTGAGTACCCTCATATTTTTTGGACTTCCTGTGTAGCACACAGCTTAAATCTGACCTTAAAGAGCATCTGCAACCCCAAAGAAAAAAATTCACAAACATATGATTTATGTTCATGGATTAAAGATTTAGAAAGAAATGTCAACAGCATTAGGAAGTTTGTTATTAACCATCATCGTGCTAATGTTATATTTAATAGGTATTTTGACCTGAAATTGTTAAAGGCTATGTCACATGGGTGCGGGTGCGGGTGCGAGGATGCGGCACTTCCAAAAAACCCGGGTGTGGGGGTGCGGCAAAAAAAAAATTATATATATATATATATATATATATATATAGTATAACCAGTTTTTTTTTTGCTGGTGTGTTTGTTTAAAGACTTGTTATCCACGTTCTGCTTGTTGTGTACTTTGGCGTAACGGGACAAAATTGATGAACCGAAAGGATTGGCAATCTGATCGACCCAGCCTGCAGCGTTCTGCTGACTGTCATGATTCAATCATGTTTAAAACTCCCTGGTCTTCACGAAAAAAAATATAAGCAAAAGGTTTGATGTGGTTTGTTGGAGAGAGAGTCTTCACGAGGCCTACGGCTCCACCTCCACTGCCACGCCACTGCCTAGGGTTCTTCAAATTTCATTTTATATACAGTTGCACACAGATCTCTAGTCTGGACTCTGGATGACAGCTAAAAGAAATTTATTAGATTTGACATGTGGAAAAGAGAGGTCTACACCAGGCTACGGCTAGAGCACCCATCTCGTCAGGAGAAAAGTGAATACTAATAGCCACCAAGGCTACCACCACCATTATCATTAATTATGGAGAGAGAAAATCCTTGTCGAAGAAAGATCTGGATGGTTGAAGGATAAAGACTTCAAAAGGCTCTTGAATTTTAGTTTTAATTTTTGAGGAAGATGGATCATCATTTCCAAGTAAACAGTATGTTTTCCAACACTGCGAATTCATTGTTTGGAGGCAGGAATAGCATGGGATGCCAACAAAGCTCGTCATATGTTGTGGACACAAGTGCCCCCTTTATAAAACAAGAGCAGCAGCAGTAGCAAACAGGCATCGGTTGTTCTGTCCTTTCATTCTCTCATCACTACCTGCAGGGATCCAGCAAGGGTGGGGAGAGGTGAAGAATCTGGAAGTCCTCGTCAGGGAATAGGCAACTCTAAAGAGACCAAAGCTATCAAGGCCAAAATCATAATCAAAATCAAAATCCAGCAAGGGGAAGGTCCCGCTGCGCGGTCAGCTGTCAACAGATTTTTTTTTTAAATTCCACAGCCCATTTCACAGGGCAAAATTTAAAAAAAAAACAAAAAATTGGACCAAAATGACCGTGGGTGTGGTCAATGCTCCCAGGGTCGGGTTGACCGCACCCGGTGTCGCACTCGCATCGCATCGACGTAGGTGCGGCACCTGTCTGACTGAATCCCTGTGACATAGGTTAAAGGTCGTTGAAACGCGTTTTGCGGCCATCATTGTGATGGTGAAGAGGATTAAAAGAGCGAAGAATGCTTTGGTTCACATGGTGACTGATGAAAATTGGTATTGTGCTGCTAAAGATATCAAAGCTCAAAAAATTAAAAAATTCATTCTTGATTATGAGTTTTGGAACAGAGTGGTATAGTTCCTTTAATTTACACAACCTATTTGGCAAATGTTAAAAGAAGTTGATAAGAATGAGCTCATGCTTCACAGAGTTTATGAAATGTGGGATAATATGATTGAAAAAATACAAGCTATAGTTTTCAAGCATAAAGAAAAAAATTCTGCATTGGATGATTCAGAATTTTTTAATCATATTCATTCAATTTTAGTCAGAAGACGGGATAAGAGCAACACTCCTTTGCATTGCATGGCACATTCTCTTAATCCAAAATATTACGCAAATAAATGACGGGCTGGTGGTATTGGTCGTGTCCCTCCAAATTTAAACTCAGAGCTATCAAGACATAGAAATATGTGTATGATAAGACTTTTCCAAAAGCATATCTTCTACGTCAAGTCACACAAGAGTTTAAAAAATTTTCATCTTCGAGATTATATGGACCGGCATTATTCGCGAGAGAAAAGGATAATATAGATCCTATCACATGGTGGTCAACATTTGGATCAGAAACACCTCTTATTCAACGTCTTGCATTAAGATTGCTATCGCAGTCTGCTAGTTCATCTTGTTGTGAAAGAAATTGGACCACATATTCTCAAATCCACAACATGAAGAGAAACAAACTCGCCAGCAAACGTGCAGATGATTTAGTATATGTTCATTCAAATCTTTAATTATTTTTGCGAACCAATGATGAATACATGTACTAATTTGTTCTCTTAGTTATTTGATTATTTCTTAGTTTTTCATTTAAATATACTTGTATTGTATTTAACATTTTCAAATTGAGTTTGTAACGCAGACAAGGAACATCCAAATTTTGAGATGTAAACCTAGAAGAGTGCAACTTCGAGGAAGAGCATGATTTCAACATAACAAACATGGATTTAGCTGAGCTCAGTATTCCCTCTAATGATGCATTTGATGATGAAGAAGAAAATTATTAAGATCCATTACTTCATCAGGATATACTTTGGTATGTAATTTAGCTTTTTTCTACTTTACTTATTTGATTGATATTTAGGTTGTTATATTTCATGCATGAAGAATGATATTATGACAATGTTAACGGTTAAATGTTAACTGTTAAAACTTCAAAATTATATATATATATATATATATATATATATATATATATATTACATTTTTGCCATGCCACACCCCCTCACCCAAGGTTTTTGAAAGTGCCGCACCCGTGGCACCCGCACCCATGTGACATAGTAGCTTATCTATTGAATAGAATGCTAGTGCCTAGAAGGGTTAACAAGTTTCACAGAGGGAATCAAGTACTACATGTCAATCATGCATGGTTTTCTATAGCATTAGGGCCCTAACAACCATTTTTGGGGGGAAAAGCCTAATAAAGCCCTTATTAAGTTTCAACGATCGTTTTTAACTATACTGAAATCAGGGAAGGAAACATACATGAGGAAATCAAACAACCTTTTCTGCAACTGAGTCATTGTCTCCTCTTCCATGTTGACATATGCCAATAGCTCAGGTAACTTCACTATATCAAACACAATGCCAAAATCTAATCAGAAACAGTTATTACATGAATTATCTGGTGCACTAACTGAAATATAGGGAACAGTACCAACACAGCAACTGCCGACACCTGAATCATCTTAAAAGAAAATAGTAATAACAGAATCTCACCATTTGCACTCAACCCAAGCACATAATAAATTGATGCTGAATCAGACATTTGGCAAGAAAAGACATTTTTGTGTGCATACAGATTCATTGCACATATGTCAAAACAATCACCAAAAAGCATACAAAAACAAGCTGAAACATACATAAAAACTTTGATAAAAAGATTATAAAATTAAACAGACAATTTTGCGGCAAATTTTTTTATGCGTTGTAACATTTTTCTGGGCATCATAATTAGAATCTGAACTAAAGTGTATTGCCTATAACAGTCTATCCAGACAAAGAAAAGCCGGATCCTGCTGTGCAGTGCTCACTCATGTATAGGGTTTCTAGATGTTCCTTGAAGCAGGCATGATTTATCAGACATGACAGAACTCCATGTAAAGAGGTCATGCAGCTTCATGTCAACCATACAAATGATCAAGAAACCACTTACCAATCCCAGCCCACCACCAAGCAACTGCTGATTGGACAGACTGGACCTCAAAACTGACACCCTGTATGAAAAGCACGATAACTATTACAATATATAAACACATTAAAACCCTACAACTTTTTGTCTTCAAAAATTTAAAACCCTAGCTTTTGGAGGTTCAAAGATTAAAAAATAAAGAGAAATTTTCCCCAAGGAGCATACGATGATTTGTCCACTAGGGTACCCAGTTTTTATTCAGAAAGTATATGGCGACTTGGTCTCTGGTCGTTACAGTTATGCACATATGCCAAGCTATTAACAACGAATAATTTAGTTCTGTTTTTTTGCTAGTTTCTTATGTTTCCCTTTTTATTTCTTTCATTTTTTTCCTTTTTTCAAAGCTCTCAAGATTTTCCCAAGAAAAGCAATGTTTCTTAGACTCTCCTAAGAAAACCCTTTATGATATTTCACATTATGGATGCTTTGGTGACTATATTCATAGTGGTGATTCATCCACAGCCTTTAGTGGATGCTAACAAGTTCACAATATCTCTTTGACCCACATATCCAGAAATGTCATAGTAGACACGCATTAACCATCACCAGATAAGAGTGTCAAAGACATCAATCTTTTGTGCATCCAGGAGCACATGGCGTCTTCTAAATTCTAATGGATGTTGTATGTAAATTATTAAAATGTCCTTTGTGGTGGCAACGACTGCATGATACCATCATGATAAATCTACTAGGAGCAAAAAAACCAGGCAAACCTGTCAAAATCCATTAAAGCCATGGATGTAAAAATTCATCCAGAAAAGTACCGGACTTCAGCACAGCAACATCCAAGACATCCAAAATCCGAAAAAAATATATAGCAAAACCAAGCAAAATCATCAAATAAATAACCATTAGGACACGATTAACCATAGAGATATGTTAGCAACAGGCATCCATGTTACTTAAGTTAAGACACACATATGAAGCAAGCTCCTCAACATAGAGCGTCACAGTTGGAGGTACTCTTTCAGAGACAAAGAAGCATAGGGAGAATACCTGTAATAGCAAAATCCAAGGCATCCAGATCCCAATGTAAACAGTGAAATAAGCAAATGCAACAAATATAAAATGCTTAAGATAAGATTAAGCAGAAAACACGTTAGCAACAAGAAAAAGCATTGAACCTAACAACCACAAGACAGCATGAATGTAGACAATACCAAAGAGACGCAACAGATGTTCAGCCCCATATATTGTTGAAGGAGAGATGCTACTATCTTCTGAAATTGCATCTTGGTATTGTTGCCGCTCTTGTTTATATAAAAGCATTACTGGCAAAGCCATATCGAAGTAACAGCGCAGTCCACTTAATATTTCACCAACTGATTCAGCAATCCTACAAAAGAAGCATATCAAGCAAAATTTTAAGCTTTCAGGACCACTAGAAGGTATCAAAAACCCAAACCATGGTGATGCTCCAAAAAATTGTTATGATTAACACGTGCCCACCCAGAAGATACTTTCCAAGGCAACTGCCAACTACCCTACCATCAATGTGTTTAGCTTCCATCATCAACAATTAACAAGAATGAACAGAAAATGAACCGATTCAACAATCTTAATTGAGAGGCATATAATCTACGAAATATACAGGTAGTAGTTGTGAAAGTATCTTCAATAAGATACTATGATCAAGACCTTAATATTCTTGAAAGAAACGTGCACTCATGCACAGTAAGAACTCTTAGAACACTTCTGCACAAAAGCACAACCCACTAAATCTCACAAATGCTGAAATGCATAAAAGAATAGGAAAGCTTTATTAATCACTTGGGCTTTGACCCAAAGTCATAGAAAATACAATAGGGGAATGCCCCTTTTTATAGAGGAAGTGGATGCCTTGGAGGGGCTCCACTTCTAGTCGTTGGAGCCCCTCCAACGGTCACAAATGTGACCGTTGGAAGGGGCCCAATGACTAGATGGTGGGCCCCTCCAAGGTGTACACTTCCTTTTACAAAAAGGAAAAAAATAAAAAATAAAAGAATTAAAGAAAAATACAACATATTCGAAAAAGAATATGCGCAAAATGACTAAACTGCCCCTACGACTATTACAAGAAATAAGTATATATTATATATATAGGTAGGTAGGTACATGTACATATATATGAAATATATATGTGCATGTATCTTTCTATACGTATATAAAATATATATATCATTACATAGATTTGATATTACAATTTAACACCCCCCCCCCTCAAACTTAGGGCATGATAACCGAAAGTTTGCCAAGAAGGAAGTTGAACTGCGGAGAACACAGTGCTTTGGTGAAGAAATCTGTCAACTGATATTCTGAAGTGGCATACGGAAGTTTTATGATTCCTTTCAGATAGGCTTCCCGAACATAATGACAGTTCATCTCAATGTGTTTAGTCCGCTCGCGAAACATATGATTTTTGGCAATATATATTGTACTCTTATTATCACAGCATAGCTTGGTGGGCCCTTCTATTGTGATCCCCATGTCTTCTATCAGCTAATGAATCCATACAATTTTCATGGTAGTAGTTGTCATGGCACGAGATTCAGCTTCAGTTGAGGATAAAGACATTTTTTGTTGTTTCTTACATCTCCATGAGATCAGTGAGTCTCCTAAGAACACACAAACACCAGTGGTGGAATGACGGTTATTTGGGTCACCTCTCCAGTCAGAATCAGTATAAGCAATTAACTTTAATTCATAATAAAAAGACAAGAATACTTCCTTATTTATTGTGTCTTTTATGTATCTTATGACCCGCAAGATGACACTCATGTGGACTGATGTTGGTGCATGTTGAAACTGACTTGCAATATGAATTGCATGAGAAATATCTGGTCTAGTAATACTCAGATACATTAATGATCTCACAAGCTGTATGTAAGGGGTGGGATCGGAGAGAGGAATACCATCATTAATCTTCATTTTGGCTCCTACTATAGCAGGAGTTTCACAAACCTTATTATCTGTAATACCTGATCTGTCAATAATCTCAAAAGCAAGCTTAGTTTAAGATAAAAAAAAATACCCTCTATGAGAGTATGCTACTTCAATACCCAAAAAATAAGTTAGAAATCTCAAATCAGACATTTCAAATCTATCTTTCAAAATAGTTTTTATGCTTTTAACCCCCTTAGAATCACTTCCGATTATAAGCATATCATCCACATATAAGAGCAGAATGACAATCTCTGTATTGGGTTTTCTAACAAATAAGGCAGTGTCAGTGAAACAGGATGAAAAATTGTTTTCTAACATTACAAAGTTAAACCTATCATACCAAGCCTTGGGGGCTTGTTTTAAACCATAAAGTGTTTTGCGAAGGCGAAGCACTTTCCCTTTGGGAGTCTCCATTCCTGGTGGAGCATCCATATATATCTCTCCATTCATATCATCATTTAGGAAGACATTTTTAATATCCATTTGATAGATGTTTCATTTATTGATTGAGGCAACGGTGATGAGACATCGGGCAGTGACCATTCGGGCCACAAGAGCAAAAGTTTCTTCATAGTCAATCATGTATTCTTGACTTACCTTTTGCTACCAATCGAGCTTTATATCTCTCAAGAGATCCATCGCTCTTAGTTTTTACATTAAAAACCCATCTACATCATATTGCTTTCTTACCCTTAGGAAGATCTTGGAACTCCCAAGTCTTTGCCCTATTGAGAGCTGAAAGCTCACATTCCATTGTTTTTAGTCATTCATCATTCTTTTTGGCTTCTTCGAAGTTTCTGGGTTCTATATAGGAATGAATGGCACTAAGGCAGGCTCTATGTTTAGGAGTAAAGGAGTCATATGAAATGAACCTAGAAGGCATCTTTCTACTTCTCTCAGTCTTTCGTAGGTTTTCAGCATTGGTTGAGTTGGAACTACTAGGTTCACCGTATTTTTCAATTGCACTCCTAAAATTGGTTTTATCTCTATGGGTACATGTTATGGGATCTCTTAATGCTCCTTCATTACTATGTTGGGTAATAGGAGGATGGGAAGAATCATCTTCTTTATCATTGACTTCATTATGAATGAGATCATCATCACTATCATCATCATGAGCTAACATTTCAAAAAAAAAAGAGTAATTCATGTTTTCTTCAAAGGGTTCACTCTTTTCAAAACCATTAACATTTTCCAGAAAACTCACATTTCTGGAAACATATAGCTTATCATTCTTAACATCATAGCAACGAAACCCTTTTTTAGTTTCAGAATATCTAAGGAAGGCACAGGCAATGGCTTTAAGTGAAAGCTTGTCATTCTTGTCAGTAAGAACGAAGCATTTACAGTCAAAAATTCTCAACCGACTATAGTCGAGTTCTTTGGTGTATAATTTTTCAAAAGGCGAGATATTGTTCAAGTTTTTTGAAGGTATCCGATTTATCAGATAGACAGATGCTAGGGTCGCTTCAGCCCAAAAACCTTTTGGGATATTTTGAGAAACAAGTAATGTTCGAGTTGTCTCTATTATATGTCTATGGTTCATTTCGGCTAATCCATTTTGTTGAGGGGTTTTTGGACAAGACCTTTGGTGAAGAATACCATAACTTTCAAGATAATTTTTTAATTCACTTGAAAGATATTCTCCACCAGAGTCGGTTCTAAAAATTTTTAGATTCCCATTAAATTGATTTTTAATCATCATATGATAGGTTTTAAAAACCGAAAAGACTTCATATTTGTGTTTAAAAAAATAAATTCAACAATATCTCGTGTAGTCATCAACAAAAATGACAAAATATGTGAAGCCTCCTTTAGATAGAATGGGTATCGGTCCCCATACATCCGAATGAACAATTTCAAAAGATCCTGTTGTAAACATAAATCTTTGACAAAAAGGTAATTTTTTCATTTTCGCAAGTATACAGTCGTTACAAGTGAAATGACTTTGACATAGATTTTTAACAAAAGGTAAATGAGAAATTTTTACAATATTTGGGTGTTCAAGTCTCTTGTATCATACATTAACATCCTTTTGTTGGACAACATTACAAAACGGGTTTTTTGGAATTAGGAGGGAATCAACATAGTATAGATCGCCCTTCCTAGAGCCTTCTCCAATCAATCTCCCGGACAAGCGATCATGTATCCAATATTTATTAGATGAAAACTTTATATCACACCCATGATCCGAGAGTTGAGAAACGAAAAACAAATTTAAGTTTAATTTGAGTATAAATCTAATTTTTTGAATGAGAACCCATGTTTTTCAAAATTTTCTTTTACTTCAAGAGATGTTCCATCCGCGGTTGAAACAAAGAAAGGAGAGGAATTTTTTTAATATTCGAAAAAAGAATTAAAACTTGGGGTCATGTGAAAAGAAGCACCCGAATCTAAAAGCCAAGAGGTTTTACTAGGAGGAGAGGAGTTTGACATGGCGGCTCCAAAAATAGCCTCTTTTAGGAGAGGTTGAAGTCCATCTACGATTTGTTGTAATGAGAGAGCTCCATTTGAAGATGGCGAGCACTCTTCTTTTTGAGGTTGAAATGTAGTTGCCATGGCAAGTAACTTTTTTCACTTTGGGTAAATAGGCTTAATGTGCCCTGGTTCCTTACAAAAATGGCACAAAAGCTTGCTATAATCCCTCTTCCCTCCTTGACCATTTGAGTTTTGATTCTTGAAGTGAGGAGGCTTGTAAGTCCTTAAGTTACTCGGCATTAACACCTTCATTTTCTTCATTATTGTAAGGTGTAGCTAGAACACTTGGGTTGTTTTTGCTTATACCCATACGAGGTTCTTCCCCCACTTAACTTAGTAATTACATCTTCAAGAGAGGGAAAAGTGAAGGCGGATAAAAGAGAAGACCAGATTTGTTCGAATTCGGGCCTAAGCCCATTCAAAAAATTGAAAAATCTATCTTCTTCCAATTGTTTATGATGAAGCTTTATGGCTTCTTCACTCCACTTAGGTTCGAGCATAGCAAGCTCGTCCCAAATAGAAGAGAGTTCGGCAAAATACTCCCTTATAGTCATCTCCCCTTGATGAAGAGTAAGAACCCTCTTTTAGAAGTAATACTTATGAGATAAGTCCCTAGAGGTGTACATCTTCTCAAGGTACTCCCACGCTTGAGAAGCCTTCTTAAACTTGATAATATTAGCGTTAATTCTTGTTTCTACGGATGAGAAAATCCATGAGAGGATTTTAAATTTCCTCATCTCCCATTCTTCGTGCTTTTTGGTATAATCTTCAAAAGCCTTAGCTCTTTCTTCGCCTTCAAGGATTTTTATTTCTCCTTTCTCCATCAAGGTTATCTTTGGCTCCGGTTCGGGAATCGAGCCTTGGACATATCCCCAAAGCCCTTTTCCTTTAATGAGCCTCCATGTTTCCGGCTCAAACGTGATAGTTGGACCCATTGAGTTTGAAACCGAGAGAGAAATGAGTCTTTTTCACCTATTAGAGAGGAAAGATGATGAAAAAGAATACGTACCACAAAGGACTTTTAGATCTTTCTTGATAAAAGAATCTTTTAAAATATTGGATGAACAAGAGGATCCACTTCAATCTTCAAAAATTCGAGAGCACGCTTTTCGAGGCAATGAAAAAGGGTAAAATCCACACGATCTTTCTTTCTCTAACCTTGCTCTGATACCATGTGAAAGTATCTTCAATAAGATACTATGATCAAGACCTTAATATTCTTGATAGAAACACGTACACTCATGCACAATAAGAACTCTTAAACCACTAGTGCACAAAAGCACAACCCACTAAATCTCATAAATGCTCAACTGCATAAAAGAATAGGAAAACTTTATTAATCACTTGGGCTTTGACCCAAAGCCATAGAAAATACAATAGGGGAATGCCCCTTTTTATAGAGGAAGTGGATGCCTTGGAGGGGCTCCACTTCTAGTCATTGGAGCCCCTCCAACGGTCACAAATGTGGTCGTTGGAAGGGGCCCAACGACTAGATGGTGGGACCCTCCAAGGTGTACACTTCCTTTTACAAAAAAGAAAAAAATAAAAAATAAAAGAAAAAATGAATTAAAGAAAAATACAACATATTAAAAAAAGAATATGCACAAAATGACTAAAGTACCCCTATGACTATTACAAGAAATAAGTATATATATATATATATAGGTAGGTAGGTAGGTAGGTACATGTACATATATATGAAATATATATGTGCATGTATCTTCCTATACATATAAAATGTATATATCATTACATAGATTTGATATTACAATTTAACAGTAGTTTCAAAAGATACATCAAGACGGATTGTTATCATCGCAAAATTTTTACTTTTGCCAGTCAAACTGACCTTTGAAAAAGATTTTGAAAATAACTCACCTCCGTTTTAAAATGCAGGACAATTCCAAAGAATGGGACTCGTCTGTCGGTACAAGGTTCAATCGTTTCTGGCGCCTTTACCAGGGGTAATCAAACCAAAGATCAAAAGTGTGCTTAGTTTTGCTCAACTTGTCTAAATCGTATTCTATTTCCTAAATGCAAAAAGAATCAGGCATGTGCTATGAATTTCTAAAAATGCAGGTTTGAAAACATGATTTTTGCTTTGAATATTTGAAATACTTGAAAAATTCTTGGAAAAGATAACACTTGGAAAATCGTGAGCCTTGTTAAGAGAATATTTTTGAAGAAAAGAAAATCGATTTCTGCAAAAATACAAGTGTTTTATGAAAATCGATTTCTGAGGAATTTCAAGTAACTTTGGGAAAAACTTGATTTTTCTGAATTCAGTCTTTGAAATTAAAGATATTAGGACTTGGAAAATCATGGATTTGAACTTGAGAAGTATTTGAAATATCATTAAAAACTCAGAACTTTGAGAAAATCAATTTCTGAGAAAGACTTGAGAAATTTTGAGAAAATTGATTTCTCTGAGTTGGAATTGGAAACTGCAAATGAATGAAATGAAGGAATATGGATTTGAAAGACTTGATTTTGAGGATTTGAGAAAATCTTTTTGTATTTTTTGAGAAATGCAGTGCATTTTGAAGTTAGCCTAAGAGTGTAGGCTGAATGTGGCTAATACGAATATCACAAATCTGAGTCTCATTCGTATGTTGACTATGGCCATAAATACGAATTTCACCGAATTTGTCAACTCCATAAGAGCTAGTGCACGTGCCATTCGTGTAGACCATGGTGAATTTGTAAAAATATGCATGAATTGGCATACATTGCAGTTATATATCAAAGTTTAAAACTATATGCAATGCAAATCCTAATCTATGCAAGAATTGAAATTCTTATTCCAAATTTGATTACAATTTACATCACTAATTGAATTTAAATATAGGAAAATAAAGTCTTCAATGTCCCTGCAAAACTAGAAAAATAGATTAGTGAAGATATGTTGGCTTTTCTAGGTTTATCCAGCAATATCTGGAAATTGCTGGATTTTGCTAGTTATAAGTCTTTTTCCATGATTCCCTGATATAAACTTAATGAAATATGAAATAAAACTAAACAAATAATAAAAATGAGATTTGAAAATTCGAAATTGGGGTCAAAATGACCAAAATACCCCTGATAGCAAGACTATGGCCTTGAAGTCAGGGTTTTCAGAAAGATATTTTGTAAAATGCAAGTTTTAAAACTCAAATAAGGATAAATTGAACAAAAAATGATATGGTATGATTAACAATATGAAAACTAGGGTTTAGAATTTCAAAATTGAGGTCAAATGACCAAATTGCCCCTGATAGCAAGACTATGGCCTTGAAATCAGGGTTTTCATAAATAAATTTTGGTAAAAACTTTGGGTTTAGGGTTTAAATGAAGTCAAATAAACACAAAATTGATCATGAAACATACTAATATGATTATAAACATGAACAAACCCTAAAAATGAGAACTTATACACGAAAATCAAGAAATATCACAAAAATCACAATTTTGGCAGTGTTTCTGGATCCTGCAGGTACCCTGTTTTGCAATTTGATCCATTCAAGCATCAAATGGATTCCAAAATTCATAAAAATTGGCATATGCACTTATTATAACCCTAAAATCAGATTGGAATTGTAAAAATATATTTTTATAATTATTCCAACTCGAAAATCGCATTAAAACCCTAAAATAAGCTATTTTTGTCCATGGTCACATACCAGTTTCAGTGTTAGACCCGAATCTTGGGTCAAATCACCATAGAAATTTCTGAAATTTTACAGAGGTAAACTATACATAAAAACAGAAAATTCGCCTTTTACAGATCGGAAAAATCATTTTCGATGAGGGAAAAACCCTTCCAGCAATCCGGACTAAAACTTAATGAATATAAAATTAGTTATCACAGGTACTTCCGATTTAAAATACAGAAATAAATAGAAAACTTAATCAAAAAATTCTGAAATTTCAGCAGTGAATAGTAGACATAAAAATAATGAACTTCCTTTTTTACAGATCCTGAATCTGATCTACGGTTTGAGATCTATGATCTTCACAAGTCAGATTAGGGTTTTGGTAAACCCTAACGAGTTTTAAATTTTAAATAAGATTCTTTGAGAGAGAAAAAATACCAAACAGAGGCAAAAAATTATAAAAATTCACAGTAAATAGTTCACATCAATATAAATCCACTGCACTTTACGAATCTTGAATCGGATATCGAATGAGAAAAATAACACAACTGCAATTTACCTATGAATTTCAACAACGATTCTAAATGATTGAAAATCACAGTTTAATCTTTTATTTTTTTAATAGGGTTCCCGAATCTCAAAACGTCTGAATTTTTTACAGTAGTTCACTGACATAACCGTGTATCACATATAAAAAAATCAGAAATTTACAGTGAGTACTTCAATACGAAATAACTTTCTTTTTATTGATTTAAGCTTAAAACACACAGAAATTTAATAAAACTTAATAAAACATGCATTAATTAATGAGAACAAATAAAATAATATCCAAACAGTAAAATAAAATTAATTTCTATGTTGAAACACATGTAATAAACATGAATAAGTAAAAAATAAATAAAACACAGGGAATCCATGGTTGGAATTAATATTTACCTTTGAAATCATGGATTTAACTCATTTAACGAGTAAATCACATGTTTTAATGGTTAAGAACATGAAAATCAATACAATAATCGATTCTAATGGATTAGAATCCCTGGAAAAACAGTAAAACAGGGTTAGATCACCTTCTTTGACTGTTCTTGAGGTTCTTGGGGTTGAATCCATGGTTTAATTCATGCAATAGAAGGCATCAATGGCTAAATCCATGTTAAAATATGAAAAAGCATTAAATAAAACTAAAAAAATGAAGAAATTATTACCTTGAGTTTGCAGCAATGGAAGAAGGACTGGAGAGGAGAGAGAAGCTTCAAGAATCCAAGAGGAGAGAGATTGGGGAGGTCGACTCCTATGGGCTTCCTTTTATAATAAAAAATTAGGTTTTAAAAATTTGAAAATTTGAAAATTTTGGACTCTAAAGGGGTGGGCGATTTTCCTAATTGGGTTTGACATTTTGACTTTCCTAATTAGGCTCTTACCTAACCTAAGACTCCTAGCTAAAACCTAAAAGCTCCAAATGTGGCGCCACCTAATGTGGGCCTACATTTGTTTTTCAAGTTTTAATTAAAACCTTTAAAAACACTAGTTTAAAAACCAAATTTTAAAATGGGTTTTCAAAATGGATTTTGACTCTTCTAAACTTAACACTAACAAAGACACTAACTAACCCTAGTCTAACCCTGACTTTCTCAAATGTGGCGCCACCCTGAGTGGACCCCACTTGACTTTTCAAAAAATGATTTTAAAGCATGAAATTGAGAGAATTTTCAAAAGATTTTCAAAAGTAAGCTTTAATAGAGTTCCAACTGGGTCAAAACTCCTCTGGATGTGGCGCCAATTGATTGGGCCCACATCAGGTTTTGAAAAATTTGAAATAAACATTGAAAATAACTTTGAAAATGGGTTAAAATCAATAATTGAAATTCAGAATCTTTGAAAATAGAGTCTCAAGTAAACTGGAACTCCGGTTTAGAGTCCTGGATATTTAGGACTCTGAGATTTTGGGTTTTAAAAGCCAAATGAAGGAGCTTTTGAAAAGATTTTACCAAAAATGGTGAAACAAGTCGGAAAATAAAGTCAGGGTTAGACTCCTAACTCAATCAGAACTCTGAAATAGAGTCCTGAATTAACTGGACTCTGTAAAATGACCTAATTTTTTAAAACGAATATAAAAGAATAAAAATGGAAGTAAAAACAGACTCTAGAACAGACTCCTGACTGGATTAGGACTCTGCGACAGAGTCCTGATCGAACTGAAACTCTAGATTTTTTTGAAAAACAGATGAAAGAACTTGTGAAAACAATAGAAAATATTGAAATAAAACAGAGTTCTGATTCAACTGAGACTCTGGGGATAGAGTCCTAATTGAAATAGGACTCTTAGATTTTTGGATTTTCAGAGAAAACAAATGAGAGAATTTTGAAAAACAGTTAAAAAACAGGATCAAATTGAAGTTTTGGTTCAGAGTCATGATCTGATTAGGACTCTGAGAAAGAGTCCTGATTCGATCAGAACTCTAAGAATTTTGGTTTTTCTGATAAGTAAATGATGAAATTCAAACAAAAATTTTGAAAACTAGTGAAAATGAAGTGCGAAAGCCAGCTTTGGATAGAGTCCTAATTTGATCAGGACTCTGGGGTAGAGTCCTGATTTTATGAGGACTCTGGGATAAAACCTCAGAATTTTGAAATTCTTTGATAAAAGTGTAACAACTTTGATAGATAGAAAGATTTTTGAAAGATTTCTCTCAAAATTGAAATCAGGATCAGAGTCTTGGTCCAACTAGGACTCTCTTAATAGAGTCCTGTTTTAACTGAAATTCTGAGTTTTGACTCATTTTGAAAGATTTGGCTAAAAACAGGTAAAAATAATGACAATAGACAGAGTCCTAATCCGACTGAAACTCTGAAGAAGAGTCCTAATCCGACTAGGATTCTTGAAGAAGAGTCCTAATCCAACTAGGACTCTAGGATTTTGGCTAAAACGGAAGATTTTGAAAGGTTTTCTCCGAAACAGGTAAAAAAATATAGTAAAAGGTAGAGTTCTGATCCGATTGGGACTCTGGAAAAAAAGTCTTGATCCAACTAGGACTAAGATTGTGGTCAAAATAGAGGAAATAGATAGAGGATATGACTATAACTGGTTTAAAATCAAAATGAAGTTTTGAAAATGTTTTAAAAGATTCAAACAGATGAAAATACAGAGTCCTGATCCAAAAATTTTGAGATTTTTGATAAATGAAGGAATCCAGAAGCGACACCACCTAAATTGGTCTCATCTGAGAATTGAAATCAGTTGAAAATTGAGTTTAAAACGAATCCAGATTGTTTTCTGAGAAAACATTTCAAAATATAAGGTCCTGGGGGTTGGAAAACGACAGAATGTTGATTAACAACCCAAGTTTTAAAATTGTTTTTGAAAGAAAAGTTTTAAAACCCGAATCTGGATTAAATATTTTGAAAACAAGAATGTTGGATCTCGAAAATGAGATGTAAAGACATGCAATGAAATGATATGCCGAAAAATATATCAACACTGGATGAGGGTAAAAATTTGGGATGTTTACAGATGCCCCTCTTTGCTACTAAGCCGGTTGTAAGCCGAGCTTTATGGCAAAGAAAAACACACCAAATTTCGACTATAAAAATGCCCCAGTTAGAAAAATCTAGCTGGGTGTGAAAGAATTAATTCAGATGATGATGATAGATAGGGAATAGAGAACAAAGAAGAAGATTCACCTCATCGAAATGAGGCTCAGGCTTAGCCCTTAACCTGGATGGGACGGGAAACGAAATACCTCATAAGAATGAGGCTCAGGTTTAACCCCTTGACCTGATCGGAGACGATACCTCATGGAAAAATGAGGTTCAGGCTTAACTCTTAACCTGAAAGGGGACGATACCTCGTGGAAAAACGAGGTTCAGGCTTAACCCTTAACCTAAAAGGGGACTATACCTCATAGAAAAATGAGGCTCAGGCTTAACCCTTAACATGAAAGGGAACGATACCTCGTGGAAAAATGAGGTTCAGGCTTAACCCTTAATGTGAAAGGGGACGATACCTCATGAAAAAACGAGGTTCAGGCTTAACCCTTAACCTGAAAGGGGACAACAAACGGAATCCTCAAATGAAGAAACCATGATGGGACCTTCGAATTTTGCACAATAAATCCGAGAGGGGTTTGCAAAAGGAAGAAAGAGGGTTCCTTAAAGCTTGAAAAGGGATTGATCTTGGGCGTCTCATCGCTGAGACTGAATGGCTTTTAAGACAGATGACCTTTTGCAGAAAATTCAGATTTAACCCTTAACCTGAACGGGAACTGTCTATAGTGGGACAGTGGGGAGCACAGAGAAGTGTGCGAATCTGAGAGCCCAGACGCTCAGATCAAAACAAGAAGGGAAGGATTTTGGACAACTCCCATCATTCGATCCTAAAAAGGATAACAACAACGCCTGGATACATCAAAATAGACATCAAGTTCTCACTTCATGTCAGGATAACTTGAAAAGATTGTCAATAAGATAAAAAGTGTAGATTGAAAAATGATTGAGATGTAAGTATATTTATATGAAAAATATTCTCTCTTTTCTACCTGAAGTATTACCTCCAACGGGACTTAACTTCGTAGAATTAAGATTCGAATTCAAATTGCTTGCAATTGACTTTCTTTTAAGGAGGCTAGCAATTTCCTTGATATGAACAAAAAAGAAAGGATTCTCATTGTGAAAGCAATTGGTGAAAGGATATTGATAAAAGAATTTCACAAAATTAAAGAAGATTCTTGGCAGATTCAGCAGTTTGATATCCTGGGATTCTTTTCTCAGAATGGTCTTTCTGCCTGTACTCTTTTTTTTCGACAGAATTGGAGCTTTTTGGGTTTCTGGGGAATTCATTACATCATCCTTCATTTTGGAGATGTACTAGCTTTTTCTCTCTTTTTAGAAGGGTACGTCACAAACTCCTTCATCTTGGAGATGTTTGGATCCTTCTTTGCCTCAGGGATTATATTGACGATATTGGCTCATTGGCTGGTGGTCTCTTGATGATAGAAGAAATTAAATATCTTTTAGGGTTTGTGGGGAGGCTCATCGCAGTCGCCTTCATCTTGACGGTGCTCTGAACTTTCCCTGGAAGGATCCGTCACAAACTCTTTCATCTCAGAGATGATCCAAATCTTCTTTGGCCCCGGGGATCTAACTCGCATAATTCGTCTTCATCTTGACGACAATTGAGAGATCCATTTTGTAGATATTTAATTGCAACTTGGGTGATTGAGGAGATATGGAAATTAAATAAACTCTCTCTTTTTTTATCGCTCATGATATTTTCACTGCCTTATCTTTACAAGAATGATCTTTAAAAATGTGTCATAGCTTCGATCAATATCAATCACTTATGGCTTTGCGACAACATTGAATTTTCTTTGTTGGCCATATCGAGGATTTATTTTTCATCCCTTTGGTTGGCCAATAGAAAGAATTTGGATTTTCAATCCTTCTTCGAAAAAGTTTCGCTCTTTTGAAAGTAATATTGAAGGTAACTTGAGATAATTCTTTTGTGTAATAAAAGATTTTTTGAATCAACAACTATTTTTCATAACAAATTGGCAAAATATTCTTGGAATCCTTGGTGAAAGAAATCACTTGAGGTCTAAATGACGCATCTGTGGCTAGATTCTCCTCTACTTTCCCCAAAGGAGAGACTGAGGCTTGACCCTTACCTGAACGGGTAACAAAAGATACTTATTTCTTCCCTAAAGAGGAGGTGTTTGCAAAACGAACTTTCGAAAAGAAATAAAGTTTTCGTCAAAACTCCATATTTTTAGGCTTCTCTTATGGAAAGGGGGTCGCTAACAAAAGTTGGAAAGATATCATAGAGGAACGAGTCCATCACACTCTCTCTGGAAAAAGGGTCCTCGATGACGGAGGTGGCCTAACAAAAGACATTCAGGATTACAAGGAGGACGAGTTTCTGTAGAATCTCTCCCTAGAAAAGGGTTCCTTGTATGACAATAAAGATTGTTTTGCAAACTATTCGTGAAACATGAGTCCCTTCAAACTCTCCCTATAAAAAGGGGTTCAACGAACGAACAATAAAGACATGCGAAAAGAACCAGCTCCCTCGAACTCTCCCTGGAAAAAGGGTCTCTCGCAAGAGAAAATGATTGATGATTGATTCTGAATTAACTGGCAAATGGATTCGACATAAAAGTCGAATCCTGAAAGACTATGATTGCAGGATACGACTCAAAGGTCGGACAAATATGATTGACATTGATAAGATTTGATAACCCAAAGGTTTGCTTGGTAAAATGGATGACCAGAGGTCTGACAAAATTGGTGACCCGAAGGTCAGATCAACAGAATGGAGTGACCCAAAGGTCTGATAAAGATTGTTTGGTTCGCAGATCTGAAGATTGAGTCTGAACCTCAATGTGAGATTTATGTTGCGACCAGAATGAAGACCGAACTTTGACAAAGTACCAGTACGAGCACTGGATTTTAAAAAATTACCAGTACGAGCACTGGATTTTAAAAGACTATCAGTACGAGCACTGGATTTTGAAAGATTACCAGTACGAGCACTGGATTTTTAAAGATTACTAGTACGAGCAATGGTTTTTGGAAAGATTACTAGTACGAGCACTGAATTTTAAAGTGTTACCAGTACGAGCACTGGTTTTTAAAAGATTACCAGTACCAACACTGGATTTTAAAAGATTATCAGTACGAGCACTGAATTTTTGAAAGACTCAGTATAATACAAGATTTGGTAGAGCAATCAAGGCGATGTTGGTTTTCATAAAAGGATCAATTTGAAAATTGGATTTAACCGGACCGGTGGAAAACTGGGTTCGATTGGAAGCTTTGAATCGGAATTCAAATCTTCAAGAAAAGACTAGATAAATTGGATTTTGAAAGAGAATTTGAGTCGAAACTCGGATCTTCTAGACCAATTGCTAAATTTGCAGGAAAGTTTGAGTAGAAGTTCAAACTTTTAAAGGAAAGCTAAGCGAATTGGATTTGAAAGAAAATTCGAGTCAGAACTCTGATTTTCTAGACCAATTTTGAATTGGATTTGGAAGAAAATTCGAGTCGAAACTCGGATCTTCTAAACCAATTCAAGACATTTGAAGGAAATAAAGCTAGATGAATTGGATTTGGAAGAAAATTCGAGTCGGAACTTGGATTTTCTAGACCAATTCTGAATTAGATTTGGAAGAAAATTCGAGTCGGGACTCTGATTTTCTAGACCAATTCAAGACATTTGAAGGAAAGAAAGCTAGATGGATTGGATTTGGAAAAAAATTTAAGTCGGAACTCGGATTTTCTAGACCAATTCTGAATTGGATTTGGAAGAAAATTCGAGTCGGAACTCAGATTTTCTAGACCAATTGAAGACATTTAAAGGAAATAAAATTAGATGAATATAATTTGGGTTTGGAAACATCGACTAGAAAAAAAACAGATTTAAGAGTTTCAATCAGTAAACCAGGATTTAGAAAAATACCAGCACGAGCACTGGATTTTAAAAGATTTGTCAGTACAAGCACTGGGTTTTTGAAAGATTGTCGGTTGAATGTAATAGGGGATTTTTAATCTTCACCCTCACAATGACTTGGACAGATGTCACGGGTCTCATGATTTACCCCTTATCCTGAATGGGAATTTGATGCAGATGTAAAATGGATGCATGCGGATGCACACAAAATGAATGGATGCAAATATTATGTGAATACATACGAATGAATGCGAATAAGTAAATAATGAAAGATTTTATTTGATCATGCCTGCATACAAGGTAAAAAAATGAGTTTTATAAAAAAATGCCCCAGTGTATTCTGGGAATGAGAAATATTCCGATAAAAGAATAATTGATCATTGATTGGAAGGAATTTTGAAGAATACAAAAGATAGAATAGAGATTTTCTAGGTGTTGAATTTCTTCAAATGTCGAGCATTAATGGGATCGGATAATTCTACCCCGTCTGCATTAATCAGACGATATGAATTACGTGGTAACGCTTCTTTCATCACGTAGGGACCTTCCCAGTTTGGTGACCATTTGCCACGCGGACGATGCTTAAGATGAGTCGTTGATCTAAGGACCAGGTCATTAACTTGGAATCTTCTTTCGATAACTGACTTGGCATATTGCTTTGCTATCCTTTGACGATAAGATTGGGCATGCTTTACTGCTTTAAGTCTTTTCTCATCGAGTAGATCTAGTTGTACTAATCTTTGTTGCTGATACTGATCAAGTGGTAACTCTACAAGAGATGCAAATTTAAGAGCGGGTTTTTTAACATGAAGAGGTAGCACCACCTCAGTCCCATAAGCAAATTCTGAAGGTGTTGCATTGGTCGGGGTTCGAATGGTGGTTCGATAGGCCCAGAGTGCATCATGGATTTTCTCGTGCCAATCACGACCCATCTCAACGGTTATTTCCAAGATGCGGATCAAACTTTTATTTGTCGCTTCTGCCTGACCGTTCCCTTGGAGATAATAAGGAGCTGAAAAATGATGATGAATTTCGAACAAAAGACCTTCATTCTCTCATTCGTGAAATGAGTACCCTTATCTGACACAATGTTATGCGATATACCAAAACGACAAAGAATGTTCTTATGAATGAACGAGACTATATGTCGACCTTCCACTGTACGCAAAGTGACTGCTTCAACCCACTTGGTGAAGTACTCTGTAGCGGCAAGGAAATATTTATGACCATTGGAAGTGGAAGGAGTGAAAGGGTCGTACGACATCAAAGGCCCACATAGAGAATGGCCATGGAGACACGACTGATTACAAGTATGTAGCTGGCGCATGAATAAAAGGTGTATGCACCTGACACGGAAGTGACAGAACACACTTCTTTATAAAGCGATAGCAATCTTGCTACATGGTTTTCTAATAATATCTTGCTCGAATGATCTGCTTAACAAGGGTTTGGTAGCCAATATGACCACCGCAAATGCCTTTATGTGCTTCTCGCACGACTTCTTTGGCTTCTTCTTAGTCTAAGCACCTGGAGTACTCAGAACTGAACCCACGACGATAAAGAACATTGGCAAGAATAAAATATCGGGCAGACATATGTTGAATCATTTTTTGCTCCTTCTTTGATAATTTTGGTGGAAACTCCTCAGTTTCAATAAAAATTTTAATATCTTGGTACCAAGGCTTCTTCTTCTGTTCCGCCTGATTAACTTGCATCACTGGAATGAAGGCAGGTTGATCAAGTGTGCCAATTTCAAAAGAACGACAAAATTTTCTGCTTCTGAAAGACATAATGGAGCCTAGGCTGGCCAAACCGTCAGCTATTTAATTAAACTCTCTTTTGATATGGAAAAGCTGAAATTCATCAAAATTGTTGATGAGGGCTAGAACGATCTTTTGATAAGGAAGCAACTTCTGGCCTTTTACCTGCCATTCAACTTTGACTTGGCTAACGACAAGCAGTGAATCACCGAAAGCGTGTACTCTCTTAACATTGAAGTCTTGCAGAATTCTCATACCTTGTATTAAAGCTTCATACTCAGCCATATTATGGGTACTTTGAAAAATCAGTTTTAGAGAAAAGGGGATCATCTCTTTCTCTGGTGTGATCAGTGAGATTCTGATTCCTATGCTGGCCATGTTCTTGGATCCATCAAAAAATAGATTCCAAACTGGAGACCGTTGAATATTGCAGATCCGCTCATCAAGGAAATCATCCTCAGCTTTAACATCTTCTGTCAAAGGAAAATCTGTCAATTGGTCTGCAATTGCTTGGCCTTTGATAGATTGTTGAGAAACATATTTCAAGTCATACTGCATCAAAAGGACTTGCCACTTGGCAATCCGTCCACTGAGGAATGGTTGTTCGAGAATGTACTTGAGAGAATTAAGTTTTGAGAGGATCTTGACTTCTGATGCTAACAGGTAATGCCTCAACTTCTGACGCATCCAAACTAGTGCTAGATATGTCTTCTCTATCTGAGAGTACTTCTCGTAGTCAATAAAAGTTTTGCTTACATAGTAGATGGCATGCTCAATCAGACTGCCTTCCTCATACTGTGCCAAGAATCCGCCACAAGCGACTTGGTTAACTGAAACATACAACAAAAGAGGCTTTCCCAATTCCGGTGGCTTCAGAACGGGTGGGTTAAGAAGATATTTCTTGATACGATCAAACGATTGCTGACATTCTGGTCCCCATTCAAACTTCACTCATTTTCTGAGTAAAAAATTGAAAGGCTCACGTCTCATGGCGAGATTGGATATGAATCTCCGAATTGATTGCATACGTTCTTGAAGACTACGTAATTCTTTGAGAGTAGTTGGAGGTGACATATCAATGATGGCCTTTGCTTTAGCGGGATTCACTTCTATTCCCTTTTTGCTGACCAAGAAACCTATTAACTTGCCTAATTCAACTCCGAAGACACACTTTTGAGGGTTGAGTCTTAGCTTATAAAGAATGAGTCGTTTGAAGACCAGACTTAGAGCATCGATATGGTCTTCTTCTTTCTTGGATTTGACTAGGATATCATCAATGTATGCATCCATGGTCTTGTGCATCTGATCATGGAATATGGCGGTCATTGCGAGTTGATAGGTTGCTCCGGCATTCTTGAGCCCAAACGGCATGACTGTATAACAGAAAGTACCCCATGGCGTAGTGAAGGATGTTTTGGATTGGTCACGAGCGGCCAGTTTAATTTGATTATATCCGAAGTATCCATCCATAAAAGAGAACATGGCATGACCGGCCGTGCTATCGACCAAAAGATCAATATTTGGGAGTGGATAGTCATTCTTTGGAGTAGCTTTATTGAGATCACGAAAGTCGATACAGATTCAAACTTTACCATTCTTCTTGGGAACTGCTACGATATTTGCCAACCAATCGGGATAATCTATCGCTCGAATGAACCCTGCTTTAAGCAAATCCTCAAGTCCTTCCTTGACCTGCTGCTCGATTCGAGGATCCATCTTCCTTAACTTTTGCTTAACTGGTTTTGCATCAGGATTCAAAACGAGGCGATGTTCCACCAATTTAGGATCTAACTCTGACATATCCTCATATGTCCATGCGAACACTTTTGGATATTGCTTGAGAAAATCGTTGAGTTTTTCCTTCTCATTTGCGCTTACACTGGTACCGATCTTGAGAATTTTAAGATTGTCCTCTGAACCAATATTGATGTCTTTAGTTGGATCCTGAACTAGGGTTGATGGCTCATCCTGTTTTTGAATTGCTGCAAATTCTGGCAACTCTATAAGTGATGAATTAAATTCTGCCATTTCTTCTGGCTGCTTTGTGGTCTTACTGTCTTCCACTCTTGCCTTGACCCGATGAATCTTTGCAGTTTTCGGTGCGATTAAAGAATTGATGACTAATCTCCTTATCGATTGGGAAGACATTCTGAAATTTTTGAAAAGGAATAGCTTTTTAGAAAAAGTTTATTCATTATGACATAAATTGCATGAAATAAAAAAGGATAAGAATAATGAATTTTGAAGACAAATTGCAGAGGAGTAAGAGAAAGATGGAATCCAGATAGACGAGAAAATTGATAGCCTTATTGAAGACTTAAAATGAAATGATGACATTTAAAATAAACTGAAATGGGACATTGTCCCTACAAACTGCAGAAAATGAATGAAAAGAAGAAAGACAAATGGTAGAAGCTTTTGCCCTAAACCCTTTTAATGAAGAGAGTATTTTTGTGAGATCTTTTGCCCATGAATCCCAATCCTGCTCTGCGCGGATGATGGTCAGGGATCACTGGCTCTAGCCAGCCATCTTCATTCTTGCCCAAGCCTTTGAAAGGATGATAACCATGCTTTAGTAACAGGTCAAACCCTTTCTTGGTTCTTATAAACTACGGGAAAAGAGGATGGTCCTTGAAAGTGTTGTAGTCGAGGCGACCTCCAATTTTGAAGAAATATGGCTCTTGCCATTGGACCATTGTTGCGGTATGCTTTGCCTCTGGAGCTGCCTCTAATCTTAACATTTCCAGACTTTCACTAAGGATAACTTCTTCGCTTTCCCTGATGCTAGGAATATCAGCAGTATAGGTCGGTCGAGGAATCATAGGTTGAGGCAGCCTCTCTTCTGGATCTTCTCTCAGGACAGTAGTGATCATACCGCCTTTAAACCACTTAATACACTGGTGTAGGGTGGATGGCACTGCATTGGCATTGTGAATCCACGTTCTTCCCAATAGAAGATTATACGTTGGTGGCACATTGACAACATGGAAAAGCACTATGTGAACAGAGTAGTTGATAAATATTTATAAGAAGATCTTGCCCTTTGTTGTTTGTCTGTGATTATCAAATCCATAAATGGTGATCGGATCTGGCGTGTATTCTTCTTCTTTTATGCCCAGAGCCTTGGCAGTCATTTCGGGGCAAATGTTGAGGCTACTGCCTCCATCTACGAGCACGTGGGGTACCGTCATTCCCCGGGTTCGTACTACAATGTACAGAGCATTGTTATGAAATGCGTGAGGCTTGGGCAGATCCTCATCTGAGAAGGTTATGGGAGCATTGGTCATGGCCTGATTAACGATCTGAGTCATGTCTTCAGGAGTGATGCCTGGCTTAACCTTGATTTTTCGCAGTAAATCGTCCAGGACTTGTTGATGCTTGGGAGAGGCACGCGCCAACTCAAGAATAGGGATATTAGAGAAGGCAGTAATTGGTCTTTGCACCGTATTAACCTTTTCTTCTAATGCTTTCCCTTTTTTTGAAACAGATTAGATAAAGCTTTTGGGAAACCATGACATTCTTTTGACTACCTCTGGAGATACTATGGTAGGTTTCTTTGAAACTTTCAGCTTACTGAGAGCCTAAACGAGGTCCATCTTCTGGGAATTGGACTGAACCTTATGCAGTACGAATACCTGATGTTGTATATCGATATCGCTGTTAGGGCAGGGTTGGATATGATCTTGTGGCTGAAAAGGATGATCAAATATCATTGCAGTGGAATGTTGAAAGAAAGGTTGATTTAGTATTTTCATTTTCTCATCTTCGGCCCCTTCCACCAACAGGTTTTTATCAAAATAATCTTGTATGAACAGTTCGCAGTGTCGTGTCCCACTGTTCGGTGGAACTTGCAGAATTTGTCCTTCATTTTACCCATAATTGTTGGTGGATCAGCTACCCTTGGGAGCTTAATCATGTCATTGCCAAGCATATACTCTAACACTGTTTCGAGGGACTGATCTAGAGGGGTAAACTTGTGATTATAACTCCACCCTTCACGCTTTGGCTTTTCTTGAGGTCTCGACCCTTGATCAAGAGCCTGTTGTGATTGTCTGTCATACTGAGGGATCGATTTGCCTTTCTGATCCTTTTTGTTGGGATTTGACCCTCCGGAACCATAACTGTGATCTTTCTTACTTCCTTTGTTTTGATTCTTGTTGTTATTGGCAGAGTATGTGAAATGGGTTTTCTTGTTTCATTCCTGTTGACTGTTGTTCTTGCTAAACATGAAGCCCTCATAAGAGTCATTTTCCATATTCAACTCAAGTCATTCGTCTCGTTCTGTTAGTTCTATGAAGGTCTTTGATGGAGAGGTGAAAATTAATCCCCTTAGGGGCTGCGAGAAGTTACTCAGGATCAAAGATAGTGTGTGTCCCTCTGATATTGAATCACGCATCTTGTTACAAGCGGATCTCCACCTATGAAAAAATCCCTGGCTTTTTCATTTTCTTTCTGCTTCAGACTGCAGAGGTGGCTGAGAGTCGGGAGGGTCTCAGCATTGAATAAAAAGTGTTCAATAAACAAATTGACCACTTTGTCAAACTCTTTTAGCTCTATAGGCTTAATATGCTCTGAATATCATTTTGCTGCAATACCCTTCAGACTGTGAGGGAAACAAAGAAATAAGGCTCGGTTATTCCTCCTGAACCTGCAACATTCTGCGAAGAATAGGGCAAGGTGTGCCTTTGGGTCACCTGAACCATCAAACTTGATAAATTTCTTGGGAAGATTATCGAGATCATCATCCTCATCCAATCCGTCATAAAAGTCTTCGCTTGTAAAGACCCTTTTACCCTTGTCACAGGCCTGCAGATCCTTGATCGTTTTCATCACATCTCGGAGTTGTGGCTGAGTAGGGTCATTGACAGATTGATTCCTGGATTTATAGGCCGATCCTTGTCCTTGAATTCATTTTCTAGATGCTTGGTGAGTTTCATATTCCTCATCAGTATCTCCTGCTGATTCTGCCTCATCAGATGTTTCTTCGTGACGACTCTGCTTTCTAGTGATCTTTATATTCTTCATCGTTGTTCGGCCTTTGACCTTTTTTTTGTTGTGGGCTTTTCTCGAGCTAGCTCCTGTTTCTTCAGTCAATAACTTACTCAGCATTCTCTAGAACAACGAATACATATGAGGATCGATGTCATCATTAGCTTGCTGAGTTTCGTTTCCAGCAGATTGTGAAGAGGTCATTTCTTGTACTGAAGTTGATGGAGAACTGATAAGCTGGACTGGCGTGGTTTTCCTTTCGGACCTCGTCTGAACCATGTAAGGATGTGGGTGCTCTCAGCAGGGCAAACTGAGGATTAGCTGCTGAAAATGGTTTTGAATAGGAAATATTTGTTGAATATCTGGTAGACAATTTGAAGGATGTCCCATTACTAGGGGACTGAGTCATCGCTGGAGTCATGACAATTGCGCTGCTATTCTTTGCAAAATAAACAACTGAAGATATGTCTTGTTACCTAGGCGAGGTCGTTAAACCAAGATAAAATGAAAATTAAAGGAATTTTATTGAAGGAAAAACATGATTTTATTAATAATAAACTTGACAAAGGGGAGGAGGTCGAACAATTTTCCACCACTCCTGATAATCATTAGACACTCGAGGACCAGGAAAAATAATGAGAATAACAAAAGAATCTCAGCCATGTCTGGCAAAATGGTATGCTCCGGATCACTGGTCTGACGTGAGATCGAACTCTGTAAAGATTCCTGATAGTAGACGAATTTCTATGTGCTTCTGTCTCTGAGAGAACTGTCTGACACAGTGCTCTGGATGGTAGTATGCGCAAAAGAATGGGCCCAGTAGCCTGAATATCATGCCATATGCATAAGTCTATCTGAGAGGTGATTCCTGACGATCAAAGTAGTCTCACACGACTTCTTCCTCCTGAAGGTTATCGATCAAGAATCGATATCGCGCAACTGGAAGAAGCTTTTCACCATTGTATCTAAATGAACTGGCTCGGGCTGGCACATGCCGGAGGAACCACGATTGCAATGCATAAGTGCACCCTTCGACTAGAATGGATTCTTCGAGTGTGAAACGAGTCAACCCTCTGTATAGAAAAGCGAGTGCGGCCATGGCTATAGAGAGGCGGTTGGTCTGTCGACTTCTCCACCTTCGCAGAAGTTAAACTATCATGATATTTATGTAATTTTGTCTATCTGGAAAGAGAGTTAATCCCACATTGCATAAGATCATCGCATGCTGGATTCTTTCTCGAGCTGTTCGAGATAAATAACTGACTTCCAAAAATGCCTCGTACTGTCCATATTTTTCGAGCAGGCTCACATATTCATTTTCATTTTCCTCGATCAATGGCCAAAACTTGCGTCCTGTCATGCGAGGTAAAGCGTCTCGAGGATCCAGACCCTTAACATTGATTAAAAATTGTTTCTCCAACGGATCTCCAGGCTGGCCAGCTGGTTCAGGTAATCCCATAATCTCCAAGAATTCGTCCATCAATAAAGTCATCTCCCCCCATGGGAACCAGAAGATACTAGTGCTCGGATTCCACCCGTTCCGCCAGTGCGTGGATCAAATTACCGTTGACTGTCTGCTTTCCTACTGCGGATGCCAATTCTAATCCACAATCGTCCAAATGGTCCGGAAACATACAAGAGAAGTTCTTGAGCATGAATAATACAACCGGGGAAGGAAGGATCCGGTGCTAAGGACTCGATGTTCAGGAAGACCTTGTCGCACCTCGTAGGAGATGTGACCCTCAGGAAAGACTGAATCAAGTTGACTGGATGCCATCAGGGCTGAAAAACATGGAAAATTTGGAATAAGACTTAGGAAAATACAGGAATTTTGAAAAAGATGCAGGCAGGATAAAAATGAAGCAGGAAATTCGAGATTCAAAAGAACGAAAGGATGGAAAATCACGTGGAGTTTTAAAGAAAATAAAGGAGAATTTAAAAAATTGTCCAGGGTTTGAATAAAACAGGAATTTTAGATAGTATATGGAAACAGATGGAAAAATTAAAGATTTTTTAAAATTGTCTAGTATTTTAGAAAACTTGTGGAAATGTAATAAAAGAAACTAACATTCAATCACATCTTGTACAAACAAGTATGCACATACAGCATTCTCTAAAAGCTGACTCTAGATGCACAAGTTTTGAAATAGTTGTAGGACCTTAATCCTAACTCTAAGGTTCATATCAACTGTGTCCAATCATGCTATGCCTATATACTTGAGCCGAGGCCCGATATACGTGGCATAAAATCATTCTCTTTATTATTGGAAGGTGTAGCTAGAACACTTGGGTTGTTTTTGCTTATACCCATACGAGGTTCTTCCCCCACTTAGCTTAGTAATTACATCTTCAAGAGAGGGAAAAGTGAAGGCGGATAAAAGAGAAGACCAGATTTGTTCGAATTCGGGCCTAAGCCCATTCAAAAAATTGAAAAATCTATCTTCTTCCAATTGTTTATGACGAAGCTTTATGGCTTCTTCACTCCACTTAGGTTCGAGCATAGCAAGCTCGTCCCAAATAGAAGAGAGTTCGGCAAAATACTCCCTTATAGTCATCTCCCCTTGATGAAGAGTAAGAGCCCTCTTTTTGAAGTAATACTTATGAGATAAGTCCCTAGAGGTGTACATCTTCTCAAGGTACTCCCACGCTTGAGAAGCCTTCTTAAACTTGATAATATTAGCGTTAATTCTTGTTTCTACGGATGAGAAAATCCATGAGAGGATTTTAAATTTCCTCATCTCCCATTCTTCGTGCTTTTTGGTATAATCTTCAAAAGCCTTAGCTCTTTCTTCGCCTTCAAGGATTTTTATTTCTCCTTTCTCCATCAAGGTTATCTTTGGCTCCGGTTCGGGAATCGAGCCTTGGACATATCCCCAAAGCCCTTTTCCTTTAATGAGCCTCCATGTTTCTGGCTCAAACGTGATAGTTGGACCCATTGAGTTTGAAACCGAGAGAGAAATGAGTCTTTTTCACCTATAAGAGAGGAAAGATGATGTTCTCGTCGCGAAATTTTTCCCCGTCTTCCCTTCCTTGCGGAAGAGAGAGAAAAAGAAACGCTTTCGCGCTTCAAACTTGACCGGATTTTGGAAAATTGTTTTGAAATACTCGCCTCCATTTTGAAAATTGTGGGAAAATCCATGGGATGGGGCTCGACCTGTCGGTACGAGGTTCGACCGTTCCTGCCGCCTTTAACAGGGGTAATCGAACCAAGGACCAAAATTTTGCTTGACTTAGTTAAATTATCAAAGTTATGTTCTATCCTAAATGCACAGAGAATTCAGGCATGTGCTATGAGATTTTGGAAAATGCAGCTTGGGAAAAACATGATGTATGCTTGGAAAATATTTGGAGTTGAAAGATATTTCTCAGGAAAAAGAGGAAAGTCAATTTCTCAGGAAACTCAAATGAAAAAGGGTTTTTGAAATCACGGGAAAGTTCATAAAGGTGCGGGAAAATCAGGAATAGTTGAAAATCCTGGGAAAATAGAAGTGATTCTTGAGAAAAGGATGAACCTTTGAAAAGGGAAACACTTCTTAGGAAAACCTGGGCTTTGAGAGTTTTCTTAGGAAAATGATGGAAATTCGTTGGAAAGCCCTTGTGGAAAAGGAAAATTGAAACTTGGGAAGTTGAAAACCTGAGAATCTTAACCTCGAAATACTTGGAAATTGATTTTGATCTTGGAGAAAGATTGGAAAACTCCTTTTGAAAGTCTTAAGAAAATAACATTTTCAAGGGAAAACTGTGGAAAACTTGTCTTTGGAAAACCGATTTTAAGAAATCCTTAGAGTTTCTTGAGAAACCGATTTTCAGGGAAAACTATGAAAACTTGACTTTGGGAAAATCAACTTAAGAGTTTCTTGAGAAATCGATTTTTTTGAGAATGAAATTTTCTTGAGAAATCATGAGAAAACCAATGATTTCCTGATGCAAATGACATGGATGCATGAATATACTTTGAAAGATTTTCTAAGAAATTTGTTGAAAAAAGGTGTATTAAGTCAAAATAAATCCTTCACATATCCTGACTGTGGCCATGAATATGTTCAGAGTTTAATTGATTTAATGCACAAAGCTTTGAAAACATTGGAAATATGATGTGCATTTTAAGATAGCCTAAGAGTGTAGGCTCAATGTGACTAGTAGAAAGATGATGGATCTGGGTCTCATCCATACTCCGACTAGGGCCGTAAATATGGATTCCACCGAGTTCATCAACTCCCTAAGAGTTGGTGCACGTGCCATTCGTGAACATCCATAGTGCTTTTGAAATAAAATGCATGAATCATATAAGCAGGATATTGCATAAATTTAAACTATATGATATGCATCCTAGTCTAAGCAGGAAATTAACTCTCTTATTCCAAAATTTACATCATTACATCACTAAATAAAGGAAATAAAAGAAATTTGCAGACTTCAGCTCCTTCTTTTGATTGTTCCTGCCAAACTTGAAATTGGGTTAGCTCAAATATGTGGGTTTTTCCAAGATTTTCCAATAATATTATGAAATTATTGGATTTAATTGGATATAAACCCTATTCTCATGCTTCCTTGATATTTTGAAATGATGAAAATGCTAGAAATTCAGTAGGAAACAGTTTGAAATTCGGAATTGGTGGTCAAAATGACCAAAATACCCCTATAATTAAAGTTACACCTTTAAAATCAGGGTTTTTTTGAAGGAAAATTAGGTAAAATTGAGATTTCGAAATTCAAATTGAATCCAATGATGATAAAATGCAGTATGAGGCATGATGACATGCTGCTAACACATTATGACTGTAAAATCAGAATTTGACATTTTGAAATTTAGCCAAAATAGCGAATTTCGCTTGTTTTTCACTTGGATCCGGGTCCTGCGGGACCCTGTTTTGGTATTATGGCTAATCCGAACCTCAAATGGATTCCGAATTGCACCAAATTCGGTATGAAGCATCTACTTACTCTGATAAACAGCCTAGAATGCTAAAAATCATGAAATGATATGATTTAAATGCCAAAATTCAAAGAAAGTCCTAAAATGGTGGATTTTGCCTATGGATCCGAACCAAATGCAATGCCTAATATGATAATGCAAGATTTACACCATGAAAACTTCTGATATTTTGCAGACTGATTAAAGACTCGAAATGGAACATTTTTGGTTTTTACAGCCTCGGGATTTGAGCCATGGTGAGTTCAATAACAGGGATTTAGTTCTGACAGAGGTAAAAATCACACTAATCTGATGTAAAACGCTAAACAAATATCAAAAAGCCATGTAAATTTATGAAAATAATCCGAGTTATGCACGACCCCTACATAAACAATTTTCATGTTTATGACTTTGGCATTTGATCAACGGAAACACAGGTAAAAATATAACTATTCCTGCCTAAAATAACAGAATAGACAAATGTAGCAAAACAGGGGACTGACAAGAAAAATCCGAAGCAGGGGTCAACACTGTTCTAAAAATTACAGGCTTTCAGATGCAAACAGAGGACATCTCGGAAACCACTTTCACGTTTTACAGTTTTGGATTTGGAGCAACACACAAGGAGAAACCATAGCCCTAAGTCGATCCAAGATTTCCGAGGCCCAAATTAGGCTCTGACACATGTCCCAAACTCTTGGATTTTTGTCAGATATAAAAAAGATCAGAAAAATCTGAAAACATCATATTAAAAACTAAACATTCTCCTGAGTTCATAACATTTTTCGGATCGAAAATCGGATCTCTCATGAGGGATATCTCGATTTTACAAGTCGGCAAATGATTTTCAAAATGCATCCAGGGTAAAAAAACCCGACTTGCCATTTTGAACGTTTACCATAATAAACAAATTCAAATGCCTTCGAATTTTTGGCAAAATTTCAGGGACACCTAAGGGCGCATTCCGTGATTTTTTTGGTATTTTTAATAAAACATAAATGCATGAAATGACGTGTGGACTGACTGACAAAAACAGAGACCTACTGAAAATAAGCAGAATTGAAATAAATGCTAAATTAATCCTAATTAATTCATGAAATATGCTAAATTAATGAAATAAAATGCAAATTAAATCTAGCTAACTACATGCATGTTAAAAATCATCAAGGAAGCATAATTAAGCATTTTTATATATGTCGTTTTATGAGAATAGCTCAATCCATCGCTCGGATGAGCTCTTTCTTCAAACGACTCCCGAATCGAATTATGGCATCAAATCAAGGGGAAAAGAAGTGCACCTTGCTTCGTTACGCAGCGTAGGAGCTCTTGAGAGGGGAGGCTATCACGAGCTTCCTTCGTCCTTCGCTCCGAGCTTCGGATGGTCCACCAAAATCGAGCTATGTTTGAATCGGATTGGCCACGGCACGAACTTTACTCCACCTTCTTCAATGTGCCAAAGGGGGCACGATTTCCACAGTTCAAAATCCAATTTTAGGAAGGCTAGGTCGGATTTTCCAAGTTCACAAGAGCTAAAAAAAATGATCTCCTTAGGCTGGGCATGAACCCTTGTTTTATAAATTTTCTGAAAATTTTTGAAATTCAAACAGGCTCGATCTGAGCCCTCCATGTGGCGCCATCTCAGAGGGTGCCATCTGAGGGGTTTGAAATTCGAATTTGTCTTTTGCAAGGAGCCCTCAGGTGGCGCCACCTCAAAAGGTGTTTTAGTTTTTGAGAAAAATAAAAAAAATGGAAATTTTGTGGGTGAGACAAATCAGCAGGGGGAATTTGGAATTTTTCAAAAGTTTGCTTGATTCTCTCTGCAGGGAACTCCCAGAAGGCGCCACCTCAGAGGGTGTTCTCTTGGAATTTGAAATTCAAACTCACCTTTTGTAGGGAGTCCTCAGGTGGCGCCACCTCATGGTGGGCTACCTTTATTAAAAATAAAATAAAAAATAAAATTTGAAGCCAAGTGGAGTCCTGGAATGGTGCCACCTCAAAAGGTGTTTGACACATGTCAGAAGGACAGAGCAGTGGGCTCAGAAGGTGCCACCTCAGAGGAATTTGAATTTTGCTTTTTCTGGTGAAAGGAGATCTGGACATGTGGCAATCCAGGATGGTTCCAAGTGTCAGCCTGCTGGAGAGGTTCTTCAGATGGCGCCACCTCAGAGGAGAATTCAAATTTCAAATGGAGGTTGGCCCTGGAGGAATGGGGGGATGGACATGTGGCGCCACCTCAGGGTGGCTCCTACAATGCCATGTGGCAAGAGGGAGGAAGAGGAGGGAAAGGACATGTGACGGCTTCTTAGGGTATCTGGAAAAATCAGAGCTCAGGATTTTCGCCACCTAGTGCCTTGTTTGAATTTTGAATGGTTTGCTTTTTCTGAAGAAAGCCAGGAGTGACATGTGTCTCCTACTTTTCTGAAAGAAGTAGGGAGAAGACATGTGTCCTCTACTTTTTCTGAAAGAAGCAGAGAATGACACGTGGCAGAGGGAAGAGAAGTTGGGCCAGGCCATGTGGCGCCATCTCAGACAACCTGAAAAAGGTAGAAGTTCAGGATTTGCGCCACCTATGAGGAGTTTTGAACTTTTGAATTCTAGTTTTTCTGAAGAAAGCAGAAAACGATACATGGCGTCTACTTTTTCTGAGGAAATGAGAGCTTGCCACGTGTCCTCTACAGGAGACACACTCCAGATGGCGCCACCTCGGAGGAGACAAGCTTACTTTTTCTGGAGGAATCTAGGAGTGACACGTGTCTCCTACTTTTCTGAGAAAAGTAGGGAGAGACATGTGTCAGGCTACTTTTCTAGAAGGAGTAAGAGGTTGACACGTGTCCCCTATAGGAGACACACTTCAAGTGGCGCCACCTCAGAGGAGACAAGCTCCACTTTTTCTAGACAGGACAACCTATGACACTTGGCATCTCCTGGTGTTCTTTGAAATGACACATGGCGCATGATAGGATACTAACATATGGCAGATACATGGGATGACATGTGGCGGCTTCTTAAGGTAGCCCCACACTGACACTTGCATGTAGATGAGAGGAGAGAGAAAGGACAAGTGGCACAATCCAGGGGACAAGGCTCCTATATTTTTGGGTTTTTCAAAATTCAAATTTTCAAAAGAAAAGCTTGTGTGACACCGCCTCAGTGTGGGTCCCACATTGCTTCTTTATTGAAATAAGGATAAAACAACTTCTTTTTGGAATTTTCATAAAATCTGGACTAATTGGTAAAACAGGAATTTTTGGAAAGAGTTGGCCCCTGTAGGGAAATTTTGTAAAAGGAGGATATTTGAAATTATCAAAAAGGGCAAAATCTGAGGTGAAGTGACTGAAATCCATATTGAAAACTATCCAGATCGTTTTCCTGAGAAAATATTTTGAAATTCAGAGCCCTAGGGGTAAAATGGGAAGAATTGATAATTTTGAAGACCCAGGGTTTTGAAATCAATTTTGAAAAGAGTTGAAATTCTAATCTGGATTGAAAATTTTGAAATCAGGAGTTCTGGACCTCGAAATGACATGCTGTGTAGTGCAGTGATTTGAAATGCTCATGCAATGTCATGTCTTATGAAATGCAATCTTGAACCAAGACTTGGAGTTGTCTGTCTCCTGTCAAGAGTAAAATTTTGAACATCTGAGTTAAAAATAGAGAAATTTTGAGAGTTCGAGATGAAATTTGGACTTTTGCAGGGTTCGAGCTCAGAAAATGACCATTTTGCCCTCCAGCGATTTCAGAGGCTGGATGTTGATGTTTGGTGGAAATGTTGGGGAGGTGAGTGAAAATTTGGGGTGTTTACAGATGATGAAAAAGAATACGTACCACAAAGGACTTTTAGATCTTTCTTGATAAAAGAATCTTTTAAAATATTGGATGAACAAGAGGATCCACTTCAATCTTCAAAAATTCGAGAGCACGCTTTTCGAGGCAATGAAAAAGGATAAAATCCACACGATCTTTCTTTCTCTAACCTTGCTCTGATACCATGTGAAAGTATCTTCAATAAGATACTATGATCAAGACCTTAATATTCTTGATAGAAACACGTACACTCATGCACAATAAGAACTCTTAAAACACTAGTGCACAAAAGCACAACCCACTAAATCTCACAAATGCTCAAATGCATAAAAGAATAGGAAAACTTTATTAATCACTTGGGCTTTGACCCAAAGCCATAGAAAATACAATAGGGGAATGCCCCTTTTCATAGAGGAAGTGGATGCCTTGGAGGGGCTCCACTTCTAGTCATTGGAGCCCCTCCAACGGTCACAAATGTGGCCGTTGGAAGGGGCCCAACGACTAGATGGTGGGACCCTCCAAGGTGTACACTTCCTTTTACAAAAAAGAAAAAAATAAAAAATAAAAGAAAAAATGAATTAAAGAAAATTACAACATATTCAAAAAAGAATATGCACAAAATGACTAAAGTACCCCTATGACTATTACAAGAAATAAGTATATATATATATATATAGGTAGGTAGGTAGGTAGGTAGGTACATGTACATATATATGAAATATATATGTGCATGTATCTTCCTATATATATAAAATGTATATATCATTACATAGATTTGATATTACAATTTAACAGTAGTTTCAAAAGATACATCAAGACGGATTGTTATCATCGCAAAAATTTTACTTTTGCAAGTCAAACTGACCTTTGAAAAAGATTTTGAAAATAACTCGCTTCCGTTTTAAAATGCAGGATAATTCCGAAGAATGGGACTCGCCTGTCGGTACGAGGTTCTATTAGAAAAGGAAGTCTTCACGTTCAGCTGTGTAGGAAAAGAAAGAACAAAATAACAAAAGAAGGGGTTGCAGGAAGAAAAGATGTCAGAGTCACAGTCTGCGTCTATCAATGTATTAATATATTGAATACAAGATTTTAGGGTACGAAAATACCCTCTAACAATATCTTAAATTTGTGAACACCCCAAATTTTTTAAAATCTTGTAAATATCCCCGTTTTGCCCTTTGCCCCCATTTTCTGGGTAATTGAGTCAGTTTTAAATCTAAATTCCATTCTGTTTCTCAAATTTTGTTGAAATTAAATTCATTTTCCATATCTGACTCAATTTCGGATCCGGATCCATTATCAAAATCCAAATCTGAGCTTCATTATCCAATTTTAAAATTAAATTCTCCAAATTACCAAAATAATCTTTTAAAAAGCTCAGACACTTCGTCCGGCATCCGTTTGGATCCATCGAGTTGTATTTCTCGATTCGAGGTTTAAAACTCAAGTATTTCCTCAAAACTTGGGTCCAAACCCATTTTCTGAAGAAATTTCCTCAAAAATTGCCTTGAAAACCTTCTCTTGTAAATATTTCTCAAAAATACAAAAAAAAAAATAGTTTAAATCCTTGTTTTGCCGTACATTTTAGGATTTTGTATTTCCCAAAATACAAAAAAATAAAAATACTCAGAAAAAAATCAAAAAAAATTCAAAAATAAAGGAAATCGTAAAATGGTTTTTAGAAACCTGTTTTTGAAAAAACTTTTTAAAGAGGCCCTTCTATGGAAAAATGGTATTTTCATTTAAAAGTCGAGTTAGGGTTTTGAAAACCCTAACTCTCGCCTTCTCCCCTTTCTTCTCCTCTCAGCCGCCGCCCTCCTTCCCTCTCCATGGCCGAACCCTCCTCAGCAAGCCACCCATCCACAACCCCCATGGCCTCCATTCGCCCTTCATCTACAACGGCTTTGCACGCCCCTTTTCCATTAACCGCTCATCCCCCTGCTGCTTCAGGGCAACCCTTGATCGTCGACATCATCTTCAACTTCCCCCATCTTCTCGGCTTCCATCCCTCTCTATAAAAGGAGCGCAATTAGGGATGAAAAGGGGGGGATCGACATAGTCCACGAGACACATCCTTCATTAGTAACATCCGTTTTTGGGTTTGGTCGCGCCGAAAACGATCGTCGATCGACATTCGTCAGCTCCATCCTCCCGAGTCCCCCCTTTTAAGAATCCCGGCAGAATTCAGAGTTCCTGCAAGTAGAAGGGAAGGAAGTCAAGCCTGGCAGCAAAGCCACAATCCTTCCCCGTTTCAACCTTGCCGAAGCCTGGTAAATTTTCACCCCTCTTCATTTGTAAACATTGCTCTTCCTTTTCTGAACATCGTTTTGTTCTTACTTTATCAAAAGCACATTCGGTGGTATTGAGTCGCTAATAGCCACTTCAGCCCACCCCTGTGCGACATTGATAGGAATCTTTAGATTCCAACATCTCTTTTTCCTCATCATGCTTTTGTTTTTCCTTAGCCTGTTTAAGCTTTCAACATTTTCTTTTTCTTTTTCTCTATTATTATCGATTATTAACACTTCTAGTTTCTTATACTTATTCTGTTTATAATGCATATTTTGATTCCCCACTTTATCTTGTATATAGCGTCACCATCGATCCATGTATTTCTTATTATTTTGATCACCCATTTATGCATACGCCCTCATTCGTGTTCCGATTCTCTAATCGTGGTTCCCAAATAATATCGAAACTCGTCAGTATGGAGTCTGATTTCTCTGATTGCTAGAAAATAATGGAACAAGTATGGTTGATCTGGCTCAAACGAATTCCCTTATGGGAGTCGGTGATCTTTGATCATGGAATTTTGTTGTTGTTTGATTGAAGTTTTCAACTATTGATCTCCTGCGAAGTGGTAAGTCTACCTGAGTTCGTTAGTTTGGGTCAATGTGTTCCTAAAAGGGCCAATGGTGTCGGATCACAGCAAAACATCAGTTGTATATTGGATGAGATCCCTTTCCCTTACTAAAATTTCATTATGCAAATTGCAATGATGGTCGTCTTTGCTGTACTCTTTCGCTGGGTTACTGATAGTGTATATAATTCTAAGTATCATTTCTAGGAGATATCTAGCAAGATGGTCTAATGGGATTATATCAGATATCTAGGAATCAACCCCTGGATTGAATGATCGGCTTGCTGAATTCATTTAGCAGAAGTCAGTTTCACTGTAACCCATTTACTGCAAAATGGTTGTCAATCTTGTAACGCAAATTTTTCCCATGTGCATCTCGAAGTGTCGAATACAGGGTTTCCTTCCTATTAAATCTTCTCCTGAGTATGCATTAGTTTCATGTATGTTTGATTTTGTTTTCAGATACATTGATTCATGTATGTCATTACAGGTACAGCATGTATTGAATCCGTTAGCATGACGTACCTCAGATTGTTACTTCATGATACGACATTTGCACCTTCTATCTACACTAATCATCTGATTCATGTTTTATTACTTTGCTGTAGCTTACCCTGCATGTCACATTTAATTTGTCTGTTTTGTTGCATGCCATTGATTCATGAGACCATTAAGGGACAATGCTGTTGGGAAATTACCTCTGTTACCCGAATCCTTTCTCGCAAATCCCTCAATGGATATCGGCAAAAAGGGTTATTCTTGAAGACTGTGCTTTGGGGGCGATTCTGAGAAATCAAAAGAGGTGCAACTTTCATGAGCATCCTGCTGTCAAGGAAAGATTAACAAGTTTGATGTACCCTGCGGAGTCTAGCATGCCTTACTTTGGCAGTCCGGGGACGATCACCTCAATGATCTGTAGTAGCAGCCGATCCACGATCGATAATTGGTGGTCGCATGTTCCGATCCATAGCTGATATGTCTTCAAATTTTTTTGCAGGGATAATCACGTTCGGTGTCATCCCATCTGTAGATTGACCAGTCGTTGAGAGAGTTTGATTATTAGCATCATCATCCAGTAAGTGGCCACTATCTAAAATCCCAGTTAGCAGTATGTTAAATTCAAGTATTGTTCATTGAGATTCAAAGTAGGTTATTGAGTTATAGATTAATCAAGGTATCGTCTGCTAAAATCCGAAATGATTCCAAACACTGTCGATCTTGCAAAATGAATGAATATTGGAGCATCCGAATGTTGTTCGAACACTAGAGGATCATCTTTGTCTTTTGATAAAATGCTTTTCCCATTGATAGTAGCATTATCAGGATTAGTTCGATGTTTGATCTTTGAATGATAGGATACTGAGTCTCGGTCAGGCACTTTTCTTTAAACTTCCCAAATAATTACAGTCGCCAGACTGGCCAGTTACTAAATTAGATAACTTGCTTGGCTTATCTATAATGGTTAAATATACATATGATGAATCTGAATTACAGAGTGTGTATTGGATGGGGTACCAATATTGACTAAGTGGTTCCTATTCAATAACCCTGCTGGATAGGTGTTGAATCTGATCTCGGCAAGTATCTCTCTTTATCAACAGCCGGTGTTAACATGTTACCGATCTTGGTTAGTCTAATGTGTTGGAACTGAAGACCATGAACATTGATATGGACAAATAGTGAGGTCTGTAGGACAGATAAAACAACAGCCAAAGGGGAACTTTAAGAGTGAGCCAGGAAAGATTATCATAAACTGGGTGGGACTAATCAATGAATACTTGCCTTTGACCTAATTTTCATATCTGTCATGGTTCGAATTGGTGAAACCATCAATCCAATAATTTCCAAAGCCTTTGGTCCACTGCCTCCCGCTAGTCTGTTGATGTTGGGAACACTATGTAATGTCAATCCTCTCTGTTTGATAGGCAACCTGGTTCATTTATAAATTTTGCCACAAAGCTTCGGAATAGCTGAATGTTGTTTTCCTTTAAAATATAAATTTAGGGTTCATTAACGCAGTAGTGCCTGATTGTCAAACAGTATCATTCTGAAATAATTCCCATTTATAAATTATAGATAGTTATATCTGCCCTACAACGTTGGTCATCTGTCTTAAAGTTGGTTAATAAAATTCGGGCATTTAATGAGTCTAATTAAGGTAACTACATCATTTTGCAACCAGCTTGCTGTCACCAAAGCAGGCCATTTGATCATCAGGTATTCTGAATCAAGACCACTTAGGCATTAGAGATTCAAAACCCAATAACCAGAAGAAAATTTACTTTTCTTTGAGCTGTTGTAAGATGTCTCAAGGTACTGTGTAAAAAACTGATTTTTGCACAGCAGTAAGACCTTCCCATAAAACAATGTGGATATCATAGCTTCCATAATAATCTGGTTTTGGGCCGACGAGTGATCTATTGTAAACACTTTACATTTGCTGTTTTAGTACCTCATCAGATCGAACGTTCAAATTGTTTTATGATACATAATCGATTTGAGAAGGTTGATCTTGTCATAAAATCAACTTGGAAGGATTGTCTTGTGTTGGAATGGTTCAGTTTAGCAAACACAGCATGGATGTTTCACCTCTCCTATCTCATGAGATGTTGTATATGCCATACCTACATATATACACCTATAGGTATGTATATGTGTGTTATTTTCTATCTTCTCATGTATATCTTGGTATATGAATATTTTATCATTAACATCCATATGATATATGCAACTTCCTTCTACCTTCATACTAACCCAGTTGCCTCGCAGGGAATACGCGTGAAGGGTCATTGGTTGGGATTGTAAATTCGATTCCATGTATTGTAATAGTTAGATGATCATGAGAAATTTTACATTTCCAGTTTTCAGATAGAATAAATGGGCAATATAAATATCATGAATTACTTGTTTTTCATATATTTTTCTTTATTTCTCAAATTCACACAATGGTAAAACACGAATGGCACGTGCACCATTTCTTAAGAGGTAAATTAATCCTAAGTTGATGATCCACATCAATGGCCATAGTCAGGGTGTGGACAAAATTTAGGATTTTTATCTTTTACGAAATAACACTGGATCCATTTTCAAAATTCATCATATTTCCTTAAATATTTTCTCCTTTTATTAGAATTTAACTTAAAATTGACTCAAAATATATACCAATGGCCATAGCCAGGGTATATTGAGAGTTAATTTCATTTTAAAATCTATAAAAGCACCAAATGTGTTTCATTCTTCACCTGAATTCAAATACAGATTATTATATAATACATTCAATGACCATAGTCAAGGATGTATTATATCTTCAATCTTACTTTAATTCATCTAAAGAATGAAATAGCTTTTCAAAAATTAATTTCAAATTCTTTAAATTCATTTCATCAATTAGGATAGAACTGCATCATGTTTTCAAAATTTCCTTTTTCAAAACTCCAAGTGATGTAAATATCCTCTTCCATCAATTTTCAATCCTATTCAATCCTATTTCATTTTCCATCCCAGAATCCAATTTAACTTTGAGATTTCAAATTCATTTCATATTCAAAATTCCCAATTCAAATTCATTTTCAAAGTTCGAATTTTACTTTAAAATTTCAAATTCATTTTCAAAAGCTCCAATCAAACTCAAAGTTCAATTTAACTTTGAGATTCTCGATTCATTTCAAGCTTCAAATCCAAGGTCTAAATTGACTTTGGGATTCATCTGTATATTCAAAATTCAAATGTCTAAAATTGCTTTTCCCAAATTCAAATCAGACTTAGAAATTCTTGATTTCTCTTCTGAATTTAACTCCAAATCCATTATAAGATCCAAAATTTAACACTCATATTGGATCTCAGACTTCAGATCCAATTTACTTATAGGATTCAGAACCAATTTCACTTTGGATCTTAGACTTCAGATCCAATCTTCCATCTTGGATCTCAGACTTCAAATCCAATTCCACTTTTTGGATCTCAGACTTTCAGATCCAAATCCATTCTAGGATCCAGAACTCAATTCTACATTTGGATCTCAGACTTCAGATCCACTCCATTTTAGGATCCAGAACCCAAGTCCATCTTGGATCCCAAATCTCGGATCCCATTCTGTTTAATATCCGGAACCCAATTCCAATCCTAGATTTCAATTCCATTTTTATTCTTAAATACCATTTAATTTTCTCAGATCCATTCTAAATTTCAAAACTTCAAAATCTAAATCCAAATTTCATCTCAAGTATTCATCTCCTTTCCTAAATTCAAAAGTTCGAATTCAAAGTCCATCTCTGACTTTGGAACTTCATTTTAAAGCTTTAAGTCATTCCTCCTCATTCATTCTTCCAATCCTGATTTACTTAAAAAACTTAGAACTCCTCTGATCTATCTCAAAGTTCTAAGTTAGATTAAATCATTTCTTCACTCCTTTGCCAAATTCATCTCAGAACACTTGGAAATTTTCAAAACATCTTTCAAAAGGAGCATACATTTTTGCATTGCACAAGCATGATTCTCTGTGCATTTAGAGTTAGAATAAATTCTTAGATTATATTTAGGCAAAGCAAAAGGCATAGATCCAATCCTTGATTCGATTACCCCTGGTAAAGGCGCCAGGAACGGTCGAACATCGTACCGACGAGCGAATCCCGTCTCTCCATTTTCCCGCAACATTTTCAAAAACGGAGGCGAGTAATTTTCTAAATGTTTTCAAATAAAGGTCAAGTGAAAACCCACAAAAGAGTTCCTCTTCTCTCTTTCTTTATTTTTTTTTTCTTCTCTTTCTCTTTTCTTTCTTTTATTCTTCTCCCTTCAAACAGGAGGAAAATAGAAGTTAGAAAAAGTAAAAGAGAAGGAAGAGAGAGAAACCATAAAGAGAGGAAAAATTTTGCGATGATCACAGTTTTGGCGACCGTGATGGGACCCGTCTTCGTCCGGTTGGATCTATGCCTTTGCTTTGCTTTTATATAATCTAAGTCTTTATTTTAACATATGTCAGCTACATTTCCATGCAAACCTTAGGAGCCTAGATTTTGTCCTAAAGCTGACATCATTGCATATAGGACTTAAGTATGGTTTGGTAGGACCATATTGAGGAGAATATTCCATGTTCACATTAGACTTAGGTCTTAAATACAACTCTCCTCAATTTTAGGGATTGAATGAAAAACAATGTATGCAAGTGTATGCTTCTTCTTATTTAAATCTATCTCTTTAGGACTTGCATTAGAGCCTTCTGATTTTATTGCATGTTGATCATATTTTGAAAACATCCCTACCTATATTGTCCCGGTCTTCACGTTGCTGGGCTGTCTCACTGAACCGTAGTTCGGGAGAGAGCCTCACAACTGGACCACTTATTTGGGTTCGCGCCCCCTACCACGTACTAAGGGCCATAGTCCGAGGTATATCGGTAGGTGCTCAAGGATGTTGGGAAGCCTTACCTTAGAACCGGAGAAATATCTTATATGCCACGTACTTCGAGCTTCGGCTTGAGTATATCGGCATACCTTGATTGGAATCAGATGATCTGAACCATAGAGTTAGGATTAAGGTCCTACAAGCTATTTCAAATATTGCATATAGAGTCAGCCTTTAGGGAGTGCTGTGTGCGCAACCTTGTTTGTGCAGCCATGATTGTGTAATTTTTTATTGTATTCTCTTATATATATCAAACCTTTCCAAAACCCTGGGTATATATTATTTAAAATTTCCTCTTTTAAAACCCCAGGTGTATCTTTTTTTCTTCTTCTTTTCTTGATTTCTTTAAAATTCTTTTCTGATCCTGCCTGCAATTTTTCCAACTTTTCAAAATTTACCATCCATTATTCTAGAATTTTCTTCTACATATCTTCTAAATCTATTTTGTAACAAAGATCTCTTTCATCAAGAGATGTCCTTTTAATCATATTCTAAATTGTTTATTTCTTTTCACGGGAAAATAATACGACTGTCGTGCCTCTCGTGCGGGCTCAATCCCTAGTAGTGGGATATCTCTTTGTCAAATTCGATTTCTTCCTTTATCAAAGTTTCCTCCAAAATCTTTCTAAAAGGGTCCCATTTTGTCCTACAGAGAGAGCATTTTTGTATTAACGGGTGGTTCAAACTGAGATCAGAGACCGCACCAGTCAGAAGCAAGAATTGAGAAATGGACTCTCAGAGGTTTGCCAGAGAAGGAGGTCAGGACAGCCAGAATGAGATTGATCCTGCCATATATCGGTTGTTCAAAAAGATGATGGTTGAGATATTATCCGAGCAGGCTGAAGCCAGTTTTGGAAAAGCTCCCACCAAGGAAGAGACACCTGTCACTTTCCGAACGAGCAAGCACAACGATGGCAGTGCAGGAAGTTCTAAAACCAGCGGGGGCAGCTACAAAGGCGACCCGGGCAATCAAAACAGCAATTTGGAGTCATCTAGAAACCAGAAGGGAAAGTTCAGCAGAAACCAAGATGAACCACTTCAATCCAATCCTCCGCAGAAGGAGAAGAATCAGGAAAAGCTAAAGCGTAAAGATTGGAGTAGCAACCGAGATTTCACTCCCTTGGATGAGCCGCTGGATAAAGTTCTTGAATACATGTTGACCAAGAGACTAGTCAGGCTCCCAAAAGCCACAAGTCCTTCCACTATCTTGGGAAAATACAAGAACCAATTCTGCAAATTCCATCGGACAACAGGACATGACACTGATCATTGCTTTGTCTTCAAAAATATTATTCAAGACTGCATTGATAGGAATCTTTTTGTTAAAGACGAAGAAGAAAAGTGTTTGATCCCCCTAACCAAGCATGCTCAGTCTAGCTCTCAGGAAAGGGACGACTCTCGACAAAAATCAGACAAGCCAAAGGAGGCAAAGCATGTTGGCTGGAGTTATGATCGCCAGTTTTCCCCTTTAGGTCAGCCAGTCGAGGAGGTTCTCGAATACCTGCTCACGGAAGATATGATCAAGCTTCCCAGGGGAGTTGATCCTTCAGTCACCATGGGAAAATGGAAAGAGTGTTTTTGCAAATTTCATCAAGTAAGGGGGCACGATACAGAGCATTGCTTCGTCCTCAAAAACATCATACAGGATTTCATCGACAAAGAAATTTTGGTACCAGATGAAGGAGGGGAGCAACCTGCAGTTCCAACCTAGACTCTTCCGGATCACCCGAAGAATTGATAAAACCAAAGTTTCCTACTTTCGTCTCTTTTTGTTAGTTATCTTGTAGGGGCAAGTCAGCTCAACCTTCTATGGATCTTTTCCTTTTTAAAGTTCTTGTAAATATTAAGTTTTTGTCATCAAACCTTTGCTTATCAATGAAATGTCAAGTTTTCTTTATATCTTTGATATTCAAATACTTCTTTCTTTTGCCATACTGGGGCATTTAAATTCTTGTTCTTTTCGGAACGTGAGACAATCCTGACATCATTCATGAGAGAAATGATATTGCCTATGAGGGCTTTTTCAAAAATCATGAAATTTTAAAAAAAAAAAAAATCTTCGTTATGACCAAGGAGTTCAAATATTCTTTGGTCTAACCTTTGACAAAAAAATCAACCCTCGTGTTGATCACGTCTTCAAAAATAAGTTTTTCAAACCATTATATTGAAAGATCAACCCTTGTGTTGGTCTTATCTTCCAAAATGAATTTTAAACTTTTCAAAGATCAATCCTTGTGTTGATCTTATCTTTCAAAGTGGATTTCAAAACCCTTATATTCAGAGATCAATCCTGGTATTGATCTTCTCTTCCAAAATAGATTTCAAATCTTTTTATTCAAAAGTTCAACTCTTGTGTTGATCTTATCCTCCAAAATTGAACTCAAAACTTTTTCAGAGATCAACCCTGGCGTTGTTCTTATCTTTTAAAAAGGGTTATAAATCATCATATTCAAAGATCAATCATTGCATTGGTCTTATCTTCCAAAAATGGGTTTTAAATCATTATATTCAAAGATCGACCCTGTGTTGGTCTTATCTTACAAGATTGGTTTTTAAGCATTACCTTCAACGATCAACCCTTGTGTTGATCTTATTATCAATTTTGAACTGTCATTTTTAGAAATCAGATCTGTTGTTGATCTTCTTTTTCAAAAATTAGATTTCAAAATCATTGCCTTCAAAAATTGACCCTCATGATGATCTCTCATGTTGATTCGAAGGATCAGTCCTCGCACCGATCATTCTTCTTGCGGTGGATTTTCTTCCCAAAAATGATTTTTCACTTAAATAAACATTTTCCTTTAAAGATCCCACGTGCAGGCAGGATCAGACAAACTCTTTTTCAAAAAAAAATCTTCTCAATTTTTCAGTTAATCTTGTTATCTTTATTAGTTGCATTCATCTTCAATTTAATCAAATTTTCGTCAGTTCATTATCTTTATCAATTTTTCATCAAATTTTCATAACCCTTTCAGGTTAAGGGATAAACCTGATGCCTCTTTCCCATGAGGTATTTTCTAAAAATCTTCTTTTGGCCCTTTCAGGTTAAGGGAAAAACCTGACCCTCGTTGTTCGAGGTGCTACCCCTTTCAGGTTAAGGGATAAACCTGACCCTCGTTGTCCGAGGAGCTGCCCTTTCAGGTTAAGGGAAAAACCTGACCCTCATTGTCCGAGGTGCTACCCCTTTCAGGTTAAGGGATAAACCTGACCCTCGTTGTCCGAGGTGCTCCCATTCAGGATAAGGGATAATCCTGAAACCCCTCGTAGGAGCCACGACGCTACCTATGAGGATTCTTTTGTAAATACAAGTTTTATTAATCTTTGTTGATTTTCTAGATTTATATCAGTTTCTCTTCATTAAAACTCTTTAAATTCTATTCTTCTTTCCATTCAGGATAAGGGATAATCCTGAAACCCCTCGCAGGAGCGATAGTGCTACCTATGAGGATTCTTTTGTAAATAACAAGTTTTATCAACCTTCATTTGATTTTCTAAATTTATATCAATTTCTCTTCATTTAAATTTTTCTTAAATTCTATTCTTTTCCCATTCAGGATAAGGGATAATCCTGATATCCCTCATAGGAGCATCGTTGCTACCCGTGAGAATTCTTTTCCAAAAACAAATTTCCAAATAAATCTATTTAAATTCCTCTCCATGTTTATAAATTTTATTCTTCTTCAAATTAAGGAATAAATCTGGATTATTCCCCCAAAAAATTCTTCAATTCTCATCAAATTTTATTCCATACTCCTTTAGGATAGGAGGAGATCCTGAAGCCGTTCGAACCTTAGGCCATCTTGGGTCTAGGATCTCGAATAAATCCCTCATCTTCATCATCAAAATCTACTCATGCTTCTGTCAATCCTTCAAGTTCCGACTCTTAAGTAGAAATTATTTCCTTCCCGTCTGAGTTCCGACTCAAGTTTTTTGTTTTTGTTTTTTGTTTTCATTTTTATTTTTAAAGATCCGGGTTCCGACTCAGGTCTTCCCTTTTCATATTTATATATCATTTGAAGTTTCGAGTTCTGACTCGGACTTCCTATCGGATTCAACGCTCGTGTTGGAACCGATCGTACCCTTGAAGATTCGAGTTTTTCAAAACTCGGGTTCTTCCATTTTTATCATTATTTTGAAGATCCGGGTTCCGACTCGGGTTTTCCCTTTTATATATCGTTTGAAGTTTCGAGTTCCGACTCGGACTTCCTATCGGATTCAACGCTCGTGTTGGAACCGATCGTACCCTTGAAGATTCGAGTTGTTCAAAACTCGGGTTCTTCCATTTTTATCATTATTTTGAAGATCCGGGTTCCGACTCGGGTTTTCCCTTTTATATATCGTTTGAAGTTTCGAGTTCCGACTCGGACTTCCTATCGGATTCAACGCTCGTGTTGGAACCGATCGTACCCTTGAAGATTCGAGTTGTTCAAAACTCGGGTTCTTCCATTTTATCATTATTTTGAAGATCCGGGTTCCGACTCGGGTTTTCCCTTTTATATATCGTTTGAAGTTTCGAGTTCCGACTCGGACTTCCTATCGGATTCAACGCTCGTGTTGGAATCGATCATACCCTTGAAGGTTCGAGTTGTTCAAAACTCGAGTTCTTCCATTTTATCATTATTTTGAAGATCCGGGTTCCGACTCGGGTTTTTCCTTTTTATATATCATCCGAAGTTTCGAGTTCCGACTCGGACTTCCTATCGGATTCAACGCTCGTGTTGGAACCGATCGTACCCTTGAAGATTCGGGTTGTTCAAAACTCGGGTTCTTCCATTTTATCATTATTTTGAAGATCCGGGTTCCGACTCGGGTTTTCCCTTTTATATATCGTTTGAAGTTTCAAGTTCCGACTCGGACTTCCTATCGGATTCAACGCTCGTGTTGGAACCGATCGTACCCTTGAAGATTCGAGTTTTTCAAAACTCGGGTTCTTCCACTTTTTATCATTATTTTTTAAAGATCTGGGTTCCAACTCGGGTTTTCCCTTTTTATATATCGTTTGAAGTCTTGAGTTTCGACTCGGACTTCCTATCGAATTCAACGCTCGTGTTGGAATCGATCGTACCCTTGAAGACTCGAGTTTTTCGAAACTCGGATTCCCCATTTTTATCATTGTTTTAAAGATCCGGGTTCCGACTCGGGTTTTTCCTTTTATTTGAAGTCTCAAGTTCCTCCTTGAACTTCCCCTTCAGGATAAGGGATAATCCTGAAACACCGGCAATCATTCTCGCTTAATTCTCAAGTATCTTCAAATATCAGTCTCATTTTTCAAATCCTCCTTTTGAAAAACCCAGTGCTCGTACTAGGTATGCATTTCGAAAACCCAGTGCTCGTACTAGGTATGCATTTCGAAAACCCAGTGCTCGTACTGGTGTGCATTTCGAAAACCAGTGCTCGTACTGGTGTGCATTTCGAAAACCCAATGCTCGTACTGGTGTGCATTTTTCCAAAAACCCAGCGCTCGTACTGGGGCATTTTTCGAAATCCAGCACTCGTGCTGGTGCATCTAGCGCTCGTGCTAGTGTTTGACTGACTAATCAGTTAGCCTTCCAAGTTCAGCCTTTGTGCTAACCAAACATCATCATTTCAAGCTAAAAATTCTCAAATTTCAACCTTCGGGTTATCATTTCATCAAAAATCTATCTTTTCTTGTGAAGGACCCTCTTCAGGGAGAGTTCGAGGGAGCTCGTTCCTTTCGCATGCAACCATCTTCAGTTCGCGAGAACCCTCTGCCAGGGAGAGTTTGAAGGGACTCATTTTCTTCGCGAACAGTTTGCAAAACAACAACCAACTTTACACAAGAGAACCCTTTTTCCAGGGAGAGCTTCGACGGAAGCTCATTTCTTTTGTGGCCCCTGTTTTTATCATCTTTGGCCAACCCCTTCACAGAGGAGCCTCTTCTAGGGAGAGTGTGATGGACTCGTTCCTCTGTGATACTTTCTCAACTTTGTTTTCGGCCACCTTTCCATAAGAGAAGCCTAGAGATAGGGAGTTTTGACGAAAACTTAATTTCTCTTCGAAAGTTCCGTTTTGCAAACACCTCCTCTTTCAGGGAAGAGAGGAGTATTTCCAACTTCCGATTCAGGTAAGGGCTTAAGCCTGAGTCTCTCTTTTTGGGGAAAAAGAGAGGAGAATTTTGTCACGGACGTGTCGACTCGATATCAAGCGACTTTCGTCAAGGATTTTCTAGAATATGTTGCCAATTTGCTATCAAAAGTCAGTGTTGATCTCAAAAGTTTTTCATCATACAAAGAATTATCTCAAACTACCTCCAGTATCATTTTCAAAAGAGCAAGACTCTTGCAAAATAAGAACTAAATTCAAGCTGTTCTGTTGGTCGACCAAGCGGATGAAGAAAAATCTTCGATATGACCGGCAAAGGAAAATTCAATGATGTTGAAAAGCCATAAGTGAACTGATATTAATCATAGCAGTGGCGCATTCTTAAAGATTATTCTTTTGGCGGTAAGACAGTGGAAATATCCTGGGCAGTAAAAAGAACCTACCCAATCCATATATCCTCAGTCATCCAAGCTAAGCTGCAATCAAATATCCGCAAAAGGGATCTCTCAATTGTCGTCAAGATGAAGACGAATTAAGCGAGTGGACCCTCGGGGCCAAAGAAGATTTAAAACATCTCCAAGATGACGGAGTTTGTGACGAATCCTTCCAGGGAAAGTTCGGATCATCGTCGAGATGAAGGCGGATGCGATGAACCTACCGACAAACCCTAAAAGATATTTGATTTCTACTATCATTTAGAGATTTCAACCCAAGAACCAATGTCATAATTCCTGAGAAAGAAAAAGAAGGATCAGAGCATCTCCAAGATGAAGGAGTTTGTGACGTACCCTTCCTCGAAAAAGAGAGAAAAGTCAGGAGCATCTCCAAAATGAAGGAGGATGTAAAAGAACCCAGAAAAGATCCATGGTTCAAAAGAGTGCAAACAGATCATCATGGGAAATGCCCAGGATATCAAACTGCCCGAAACTGTCAAGAATCATCTTTACCTATGTGAAATTCTTTATCAATGTCTTTTCACTTAATTGCTTTTATGAAGCTAAGAATGTTTTCCTCACTTTTCATGTCAAGGAAATTAATATCTTCCTTAAAGAAACTCAACAACAACAAATTTGAATTTTAGATCTCAAATTCTACAGAGTTAGCCCTGTTGAAGCTAATACTCTAGGTAGAAAGAGGTGATATTTTCACACATGAGCACAATTCAATCATTCCGAATCAACTACAATTTTTGGCATCTTATTGGCAATATTTTCTGATTATCCCAACATGAAGTGTGAACTTGAAGATCGTTTTGACGTATCCTGACGTCGTCCCTCCTTAGGACTGAAAAGTCCTTTCCTTCCGTCTGATCTGAGCGCTCTCAGATTCGCACACTTCCTTGTGCTCCCCACTGTCCCGCCATAGACAGTTCCCGCTTAGGATAAGGGTTAAACCTGAACTTTTTGCAAAAGGTCTGTTATTGTCAAAAGCTATTTTCAGTCTCAGCAATGAGGCGCCCAAGAACAACCCCTTTTCAAGCTTTAGGGACCCCCATTTTCATCCTTTTGCAAAAACCCCTCTCGGACTTGTTGTGCAAAGTCTAGAGGTCCCATCACAGTTTTCCTCGCTCCTCGAAGATGCTGTATCCATTCAGGCTAAGGATTAAACCTGTTACCTCGCTCCTCGAGGTATCACCCAAACCTTCTGCGAGAGGTCGTCTGTTTTTAGAAAGCTGATTTAGTCTCAGCAACGAGACGCCCCAGATCATCCCCTTTTCAAGCTATAGGGAATCTCTTATTTTTCTCTTCTCGCAAACCCCTTCTGGATTTGTTTGTCCAAATTCCGAAGGTCCCATCATGGTTTCTTCATCCAAGGATTCCGCATGGTTGCCCCTTTCAGGTTAAGGGTTAAGCCTGAGCCTCGTTCCATGAGGTATCTTTCCGTTCAGGTTAGGGTTAAACCTGAGTCTCATTTTCGACTAGATATCCTTTCTAGTCCTTCCACGGTTTCTTCATTTGAGAACTTCGTGCGATTCTCCCCCCACTCAAGACAAGGGTTAAACCTGAATCTCGCTTTTGTGATGCATTTGTTGTCCCATCACGGCTTCCTCGTTCGAGGATTCTGTATGGTCGTCCCTTTCAGGATAAGGGTTAAGCCTGAACCTCGTGCCTCAAGGTATTTTTCCTTTTTCAGGTTTGGGTTAAACCTGAGTCTTGTTTCAACGAGGTGTAATCCTCCCGTCCCATCATGGTGTTTCCCCACAAGGAAATCCATACTCTCTATACATCCATCCAGGAAAGGATCATGCTTGAATTTTATCTCACGAGGCATTTCTCTCAAAATGTCCCATCGAGGTCTGCTTATATTTCCTTTCCCCATCTGAATCATCTTGATATATCTTCGTCCCATCCAGGTTAAGAGCTAAACCTGACTCGTTCCAAGAGTTGATCTTGTCTCACCCTGAAACTTGATCAAAATTCTTATCTTTCACCATCCCTGGGATTTTCACCCAAAGTCCCATCACGATTTCTTCATTTCTATCATTCGGTCGTACCATTGTCAAAGATTTCATCCCCCCAGGACTATTCAGGATAAGGTTTCAAGCCCGGAAAACCAAGTCTTTCAAATCAAATTCTTCCACACCCAGTTCAGGTCGGCTAACTGAGACATTTTTCAAAATTTGGAGTGTTTCTTTGCCACTAAGCTCGGCTTTCAACCGGCTTAGTAGCAAAGAGGGGCATCTGTGAACACCCCAAATTTTTCAAAATGTTGTAAATATCCCCGTTTTGCCCTTTGCCCCCATTTTCTGGGTAATTGAGTCAGTTTTAAATCTAAATTCCATTCTGTTTCTCAAATTTTGTTGAAATTAAATTCATTTTCCATATCTGACTCAATTTCGGATCCGGATCCATTATCAAAATCCAAATCTGAGCTTCATTATCCAATTTTAAAATTAAATTCTCCAAATTACCAAAATAATCTTTTGAAAAGCTCAGACACTTCGTCCGGCACCCGTTTGGATCCATCGAGTTGTATTTCTCGATTCGAGGTTTAAAACTCGAGTATTTCCTCAAAACTTGGGTCCAAACCCATTTTCTGAAGAAATTTCCTCAAAAATAGCCTTAAAAACCTTCTCTTGTAAATATTTCTCAAAAATACAAAAAAAAAAATAGTTTAAATCCTTGTTTTGCCGTACATTTTAGGACTTTGTATTTCCCAAAATACAAAAAAATAAAAATACTCAGAAAAAAATAAAAAAAAATTCAAAAATAAAGGAAATCGTAAAATGGTTTTTAGAAACCTGTTTTTGAAAAAACTTTTTAAAGAGGCCCTTCTATGGAAAAATGGTATTTTCATTTAAAAGTCGAGTTAGAGTTTTGAAAACCCTAACTCTCGCCTTCTCCCCTTTCTTCTCCTCTCAGCCGCCGCCCTCCTTCCCTCTCCATGGCCGAACCCTCCTCAGCAAGCCACCCATCCACAACCCCCATGGCCTCCATTCGCCCTTCATCTGCAACGGCTTTGCACGCCCCTTTTCCATTAACCGCTCATCCCCCTGCTGCTTCAGGGCAACCCTTGATCGTCGACATCATCTTCAACTTCCCCCATCTTCTCGGCTTCCATCCCTCTCTATAAAAGGAGCGCAATTAGGGATGAAAAGGGGGGGATCAACATAGTCCACGAGACACATCCTTCATTAGTAACATCCGTTTTTGGGTTTGGTCGCGCCGAAAACGATCGTCGATCGACATTCGTCAGCTCCATCCTCCCGAGTCCCCCCTTTTAAGAATCCCGGCAGAATTCAGAGTTCCTGCAGGTAGAAGGGAAGGAAGTCAAGCCTGGCAGCAAAGCCACAATCCTTCCACGTTTCAACCTTGCCGAAGCCCGGTAAATTTTCACCCCTCTTCATTTGTAAACATTGCTCTTCCTTTTCTGAACATCGTTTTGTTCTTACTTTATCAAAAGCACATTCGGTGGTATTGAGTCGCTAATAGCCCCTTCAGCCCACCCCTGTGCGACATTGATAGGAATCTTTAGATTCCAACATCTCTTTTTCCTCATCATGCTTTTGTTTTTCCTTAGCTTGTTTAAGCTTTCAACATTTTCTTTTTTTTTCTCTATTATTATCGATTATTAACACTTCTAGTTTCTTATACTTATTCTGTTTATAATGCATATTTTGATTCCCCACTTTATCTTGTATATAGCGTCACCATCGATCCATGTATTTCTTATTATTTTGATCACCCATTTATGCATACGCCCTCATTCGTGTTCCGATTCTCTAATCGTGGTTCCCAAATAATATCGAAACTCGTCAGTATGGAGTCCGATTTCTCTGATTGCTAGAAAATAATGGAACAAGTATGGTTGATCTGGCTCAAACGAATTACCTTATGGGAGTCGGTGATCTTTGATCTGGGAATTTTGTTGTTGTTTGATTGAAGTTTTCAACTATTGATCTCCTGCGAAGTGGTAAGTCTACCTGAGTTCGTTAGTTTGGGTCAATGTGTTCCTAAAAGGGCCAATGGTGTCGGATCACAGCAAAACATCAGTTGTATATTGGATGAGATCCCTTTCCCTTACTAAAATTTCATTATGCAAATTGCAATGATGGTCGTCTTTGCTGTACTCTTTCGCTGGGTTACTGATAGTGTATATAATTCTAAGTATCATTTCTAGGAGATATCTAGCAAGATGGTCTAATGGGCTTATATCAGATATCTAGGAATCAACCCCTGGATTGAATGATCGGCTTGCTGAATTCATTTAGCAGAAGTCAGTTTCACTGTAACCCATTTACTGCAAAATGGTTGTCAATCTTGTAACGCAAATTTTTCCCATGTGCATCTCGAAGTGTCGAATACAGGGTTTCCTTCCTATTAAATCTTCTCCTGAGTATGCATTAGTTTCATGTATGTTTGATTTTGTTTTCAGATACATTGATTCATGTATGTCATTACAGGTACAGCATGTATTGAATCCGTTAGCATGACGTACCTCAGATTGTTACTTCATGATACGACATTTGCACCTTCTATCTACACTAATCATCTGATTCATGTTTTATTACTTTGCTGTAGCTTACCCTGCATGTCACATTTAATTTGTCTGTTTTGTTGCATGCCATTGATTCATGAGACCATTAAGGGACAATGCTGTTGGGAAATTACCTCTGTTACCCGAATCCTTTCTCGCAAATCCCTCAATGGATATCGGCAAAAAGGGTTATTCTTGAAGACTGTGCTTTGGGGGCGATTCTGAGAAATCAAAAGAGGTGCAACTTTCATGAGCATCCTGCTGTCAAGGAAAGATTAACAAGTTCGATGTACCCTGCGGAGTCTAGCATGCCTTACTTTGGCAGTTCGGGGACGATCACCTCAATGATCTGTAGTAGCAGCTGATCCACGATCGATAATTGGTGGTCGCATGTTCCGATCCATAGCTGATATGTCTTCAAATTTTTTTGCAGGGATAATCACGTTCGGTGTCATCCCATCTGTAGATTGACCAGTCGTTGAGAGAGTTTGATTATTAGCATCATCATCCAGTAAGTGGCCACTATCTAAAATCCCAGTTAGCAGTATGTTAAATTCAAGTATTGTTCATTGATATTCAAAGTAGGTTATTGAGTTATAGATTAATCAGGGTATCGTCTGCTAAAATCCGAAATGATTCCAAACACTGTCGATCTTGCAAAATGAATGAATATTGGAGCATCCGAATGTTGTTCGGACACTAGAGGATCATCTTTGTCTTTTGATAAAATGCTTTTCCCATTGATAGTAGCATTATCAGGATTAGTTCGATGTTTGATCTTTGAATGATAGGATACTGAGTCTCGGTCAGGCACTTTTCTTTAAACTTCCCAAATAATTACAGTCGCCAGACTGGCCAGTTACTAAATTAGATAACTTGCTTGGCTTATCTATAATGGTTAAATATACATATGATGAATCTGAATTACAGAGTGTGTATTGGATGGGGTACCAATATTGACTAAGTGGTTCCTATTCAATAACCCTGCTGGATAGGTGTTGAATCTGATCTCGGCAAGTATCTCTCTTTATCAATAGCCGGTGTTAACATGTTACCGATCTTGGTTAGTCTAATGTGTTGGAACTGAAGACCATGAACATTGATATGGACAAATAGTGAGGTCTGTAGGACAGATAAAACAACAGCCAAAGGGGAACTTTAAGAGTGAGCCAGGAAAGATTATCATAAACTGGGTGGGACTAATCAATGAATACTTGCCTTTGACCTAATTTTCATATCTGTCATGGTTCGAATTGGTGAAACCATCAATCCAATAATTTCCAAAGCCTTTGGTCCACTGCCTCCCGCTAGTCTGTTGATGTTGGGAACACTATGTAATGTCAATCCTCTCTGTTTGATAGGCAACCTGGTTCATTTATAAATTTTGCCACAAAGCTTCGGAATAGCTGAATGTTGTTTTCCTTTAAAATATAAATTTAGGGTTCATTAACGCAGTAGTGCCTGATTGTCAAACAGTATCATTCTGAAATAATTCCCATTTATAAATTATAGATAGTTATATCTGCCCTACAACGTTGGTCATCTGTCTTAAAGTTGGTTAATAAAATTCGGGCATTTAATGAGTCTAATTAAGGTAACTACATCATTTTGCAACCAGCTTGCTGTCACCAAAGCAGGCCATTTGATCATCAGGTATTCTGAATCAAGACCACTTAGGCATTAGAGATTCAAAACCCAATAACCAGAAGAAAATTTACTTTTCTTTGAGCTGTTGTAAGATGTCTCAAGGTACTGTGTAAAAAACTGATTTTTGCACAGCAGTAAGACCTTCCCATAAAACAATGTGGATATCATAGCTTCCATAATAATCTGGTTTTGGGCCGACGAGTGATCTATTGTAAACACTTTACATTTGCTGTTTTAGTACCTCATCAGATCGAACGTTCAAATTGTTTTATGATACATAATCGATTTGAGAAGGTTGATCTTGTCATAAAATCAACTTGGAAGGATTGTCTTGTGTTGGAATGGTTCAGTTTAGCAAACACAGCATGGATGTTTCACCTCTCCTATCTCATGAGATGTTGTATATGCCATACCTACATATATACACCTATAGGTATGTATATGTGTGTTATTTTCTATCTTCTCATGTATATCTTGGTATATGAATATTTTATCATTAACATCCATATGATATATGCAACTTCCTTCTACCTTCATACTAACCCAGTTGCCTCGCAGGGAATACGCGTGAAGGGTCATTGGTTGGGATTGTAAATTCGATTCCATGTATTGTAATAGTTAGATGATCATGAGAAATTTTACATTTCCAGTTTTCAGATAGAATAAATGGGCAATATAAATATCATGAATTACTTGTTTTTCATATATTTTTCTTTATTTCTCAAATTCACACAATGGTAAAACACGAATGGCACGTGCACCATTTCTTAAGAGGTAAATTAATCCTAAGTTGATGATCCACATCAATGGCCATAGTCAGGGTGTGGACAAAATTTAGGATTTTTATCTTTTACGAAATAACACTGGATCCATTTTCAAAATTCATCATATTTCCTTAAATATTTTCTCCTTTTATTAGAATTTAACTTAAAATTGACTCAAAATATATACCAATGGCCATAGCCAGGGTATATTGAGAGTTAATTTCATTTTAAAATCTATAAAAGCACCAAATGTGTTTCATTCTTCACCTGAATTCAAATACAGATTATTATATAATACATTCAATGACCATAGTCAAGGATGTATTATATCTTCAATCTTACTTTAATTCATCTAAAGAATGAAATAGCTTTTCAAAAATTAATTTCAAATTCTTTAAATTCATTTCATCAATTAGGATAGAACTGCATCATGTTTTCAAAATTTCCTTTTTCAAAACTCCAAGTGATGTAAATATCCTCTTCCATCAATTTTCAATCCTATTCAATCCTATTTCATTTTCCATCCCAGAATCCAATTTAACTTTGAGATTTCAAATTCATTTCATATTCAAAATTCCCAATTCAAATTCATTTTCAAAGTTCGAATTTTACTTTAAAATTTCAAATTCATTTTCAAAAGCTCCAATCAAACTCAAAGTTCAATTTAACTTTGAGATTCTCGATTCATTTCAAGCTTCAAATCCAAGGTCTAAATTGACTTTGGGATTCATCTGTATATTCAAAATTCAAATGTCTAAAATTGCTTTTCCCAAATTCAAATCAGACTTAGAAATTCTTGATTTCTCTTCTGAATTTAACTCCAAATCCATTATAAGATCCAAAATTTAACACTCATATTGGATCTCAGACTTCAGATCCAATTTACTTATAGGATTCAGAACCAATTTCACTTTGGATCTTAGACTTCAGATCCAATCTTCCATCTTGGATCTCAGACTTCAAATCCAATTCCACTTTTTGGATCTCAGACTTTCAGATCCAAATCCATTCTAGGATCCAGAACTCAATTCTACATTTGGATCTCAGACTTCAGATCCACTCCATTTTAGGATCCAGAACCCAAGTCCATCTTGGATCCCAAATCTCGGATCCCATTCTGTTTAATATCCGGAACCCAATTCCAATCCTAGATTTCAATTCCATTTTTATTCTTAAATACCATTTAATTTTCTCAGATCCATTCTAAATTTCAAAACTTCAAAATCTAAATCCAAATTTCATCTCAAGTATTCATCTCCTTTCCTAAATTCAAAAGTTCGAATTCAAAGTCCATCTCTGACTTTGGAACTTCATTTTAAAGCTTTAAGTCATTCCTCCTCATTCATTCTTCCAATCCTGATTTACTTAAAAAACTTAGAACTCCTCTGATCTATCTCAAAGTTCTAAGTTAGATTAAATCATTTCTTCACTCCTTTGCCAAATTCATCTCAGAACACTTGGAAATTTTCAAAACATCTTTCAAAAGGAGCATACATTTTTGCATTGCACAAGCATGATTCTCTGTGCATTTAGAGTTAGAATAAATTCTTAGATTATATTTAGGCAAAGCAAAAGGCATAGATCCAATCCTTGATTCGATTACCCCTGGTAAAGGCGCCAGGAACGGTCGAACATCGTACCGACGAGCGAATCCCGTCTCTCCATTTTCCCGCAACATTTTCAAAAACGGAGGCGAGTAATTTTCTAAATGTTTTCAAATAAAGGTCAAGTGAAAACCCACAAAAGAGTTCCTCTTCTCTCTTTCTTTATTTTTTTTTTCTTCTCTTTCTCTTTTCTTTCTTTTATTCTTCTCCCTTCAAACAGGAGGAAAATAGAAGTTAGAAAAAGTAAAAGAGAAGGAAGAGAGAGAAACCATAAAGAGAGGAAAAATTTTGCGATGATCACAGTTTTGGCGACCGTGATGGGACCCGTCTTCGTCCGGTTGGATCTATGCCTTTGCTTTGCTTTTATATAATCTAAGTCTTTATTTTAACATATGTCAGATACATTTCCATGCAAACCTTAGGAGCCTAGATTTTGTCCTAAAGCTGACATCATTGCATATAGGACTTAAGTATGGTTTGGTAGGACCATATTGAGGAGAATATTCCATGTTCACATTAGACTTAGGTCTTAAATACAACTCTCCTCAATTTTAGGGATTGAATGAAAAACAATGTATGCAAGTGTATGCTTCTTCTTATTTAAATCTATCTCTTTAGGACTTGCATTAGAGCCTTCTGATTTTATTGCATGTTGATCATATTTTGAAAACATCCCTACCTATATTGTCCCGGTCTTCACGTTGCTGGGCTGTCTCACTGAACCGTAGTTCGGGAGAGAGCCTCACAACTGGACCACTTATTTGGGTTCGCGCCCCCTACCACGTACTAAGGGCCATAGTCCGAGGTATATCGGTAGGTGCTCAAGGATGTTGGGAAGCCTTACCTTAGAACCGGAGAAATATCTTATATGCCACGTACTTCGAGCTTCGGCTTGAGTATATCGGCATACCTTGATTGGAATCAGATGATCTGAACCATAGAGTTAGGATTAAGGTCCTACAAGCTATTTCAAATATTGCATATAGAGTCAGCCTTTAGGGAGTGCTGTGTGCGCAACCTTGTTTGTGCAGCCATGATTGTGTAATTTTTTATTGTATTCTCTTATATATATCAAACCTTTCCAAAACCCTGGGTATATATTATTTAAAATTTCCTCTTTTAAAACCCCAGGTGTATCTTTTTTTCTTCTTCTTTTCTTGATTTCTTTAAAATTCTTTTCTGATCCTGCCTGCAATTTTTCCAACTTTTCAAAATTTACCATCCATTATTCTAGAATTTTCTTCTACATATCTTCTAAATCTATTTTGTAACAAAGATCTCTTTCATCAAGAGATGTCCTTTTAATCATATTCTAAATTGTTTATTTCTTTTCACGGGAAAATAATACGACTGTCGTGCCTCTCGTGCGGGCTCAATCCCTAGTAGTGGGATATCTCTTTGTCAAATTCGATTTCTTCCTTTATCAAAGTTTCCTCCAAAATCTTTCTAAAAGGGTCCCATTTTGTCCTACAGAGAGAGCATTTTTGTATTAACGGGTGGTTCAAACTGAGATCAGAGACCGCACCAGTCAGAAGCAAGAATTGAGAAATGGACTCTCAGAGGTTTGCCAGAGAAGGAGGTCAGGACAGCCAGAATGAGATTGATCCTGCCATATATCGGTTGTTCAAAAAGATGATGGTTGAGATATTATCCGAGCAGGCTGAAGCCAGTTTTGGAAAAGCTCCCACCAAGGAAGAGACACCTGTCACTTTCCGAACGAGCAAGCACAACGATGGCAGTGCAGGAAGTTCTAAAACCAGCGGGGGCAGCTACAAAGGCGACCCGGGCAATCAAAACAGCAATTTGGAGTCATCTAGAAACCAGAAGGGAAAGTTCAGCAGAAACCAAGATGAACCACTTCAATCCAATCCTCCGCAGAAGGAGAAGAATCAGGAAAAGCTAAAGCGTAAAGATTGGAGTAGCAACCGAGATTTCACTCCCTTGGATGAGCCGCTGGATAAAGTTCTTGAATACATGTTGACCAAGAGACTAGTCAGGCTCCCAAAAGCCACAAGTCCTTCCACTATCTTGGGAAAATACAAGAACCAATTCTGCAAATTCCATCGGACAACAGGACATGACACTGATCATTGCTTTGTCTTCAAAAATATTATTCAAGACTGCATTGATAGGAATCTTTTTGTTAAAGACGAAGAAGAAAAGTGTTTGATCCCCCTAACCAAGCATGCTCAGTCTAGCTCTCAGGAAAGGGACGACTCTCGACAAAAATCAGACAAGCCAAAGGAGGCAAAGCATGTTGGCTGGAGTTATGATCGCCAGTTTTCCCCTTTAGGTCAGCCAGTCGAGGAGGTTCTCGAATACCTGCTCACGGAAGATATGATCAAGCTTCCCAGGGGAGTTGATCCTTCAGTCACCATGGGAAAATGGAAAGAGTGTTTTTGCAAATTTCATCAAGTAAGGGGGCACGATACAGAGCATTGCTTCGTCCTCAAAAACATCATACAGGATTTCATCGACAAAGAAATTTTGGTACCAGATGAAGGAGGGGAGCAACCTGCAGTTCCAACCTAGACTCTTTCGGATCACCCGAAGAATTGATAAAACCAAAGTTTCCTACTTTCGTCTCTTTTTGTTAGTTATCTTGTAGGGGCAAGTCAGCTCAACCTTCTATGGATCTTTTCCTTTTTAAAGTTCTTGTAAATATTAAGTTTTTGTCATCAAACCTTTGCTTATCAATGAAATGTCAAGTTTTCTTTATATCTTTGATATTCAAATACTTCTTTCTTTTGCCATACTGGGGCATTTAAATTCTTGTTCTTTTCGGAACGTGAGACAATCCTGACATCATTCATGAGAGAAATGATATTGCCTATGAGGGCTTTTTCAAAAATCATGAAATTTTAAAAAAAAAAAAAATCTTCGTTATGACCAAGGAGTTCAAATATTCTTTGGTCTAACCTTTGACAAAAAAATCAACCCTCGTGTTGATCACGTCTTCAAAAATAAGTTTTTCAAACCATTATATTGAAAGATCAACCCTTGTGTTGGTCTTATCTTCCAAAATGAATTTTAAACTTTTCAAAGATCAATCCTTGTGTTGATCTTATCTTTCAAAGTGGATTTCAAAACCCTTATATTCAGAGATCAATCCTGGTATTGATCTTCTCTTCCAAAATAGATTTCAAATCTTTTTATTCAAAAGTTCAACTCTTGTGTTGATCTTATCCTCCAAAATTGAACTCAAAACTTTTTCAGAGATCAACCCTGGCGTTGTTCTTATCTTTTAAAAAGGGTTATAAATCATCATATTCAAAGATCAATCATTGCATTGGTCTTATCTTCCAAAAATGGGTTTTAAATCATTATATTCAAAGATCGACCCTGTGTTGGTCTTATCTTACAAGATTGGTTTTTAAGCATTACCTTCAACGATCAACCCTTGTGTTGATCTTATTATCAATTTTGAACTGTCATTTTTAGAAATCAGATCTGTTGTTGATCTTCTTTTTCAAAAATTAGATTTCAAAATCATTGCCTTCAAAAATTGACCCTCATGATGATCTCTCATGTTGATTCGAAGGATCAGTCCTCGCACCGATCATTCTTCTTGCGGTGGATTTTCTTCCCAAAAATGATTTTTCACTTAAATAAACATTTTCCTTTAAAGATCCCACGTGCAGGCAGGATCAGACAAACTCTTTTTCAAAAAAAAATCTTCTCAATTTTTCAGTTAATCTTGTTATCTTTATTAGTTGCATTCATCTTCAATTTAATCAAATTTTCGTCAGTTCATTATCTTTATCAATTTTTCATCAAATTTTCATAACCCTTTCAGGTTAAGGGATAAACCTGATGCCTCTTTCCCATGAGGTATTTTCTAAAAATCTTCTTTTGGCCCTTTCAGGTTAAGGGAAAAACCTGACCCTCGTTGTTCGAGGTGCTACCCCTTTCAGGTTAAGGGATAAACCTGACCCTCGTTGTCCGAGGAGCTGCCCTTTCAGGTTAAGGGAAAAACCTGACCCTCATTGTCCGAGGTGCTACCCCTTTCAGGTTAAGGGATAAACCTGACCCTCGTTGTCCGAGGTGCTCCCATTCAGGATAAGGGATAATCCTGAAACCCCTCGTAGGAGCCACGACGCTACCTATGAGGATTCTTTTGTAAATACAAGTTTTATTAATCTTTGTTGATTTTCTAGATTTATATCAGTTTCTCTTCATTAAAACTCTTTAAATTCTATTCTTCTTTCCATTCAGGATAAGGGATAATCCTGAAACCCCTCGCAGGAGCGATAGTGCTACCTATGAGGATTCTTTTGTAAATAACAAGTTTTATCAACCTTCATTTGATTTTCTAAATTTATATCAATTTCTCTTCATTTAAATTTTTCTTAAATTCTATTCTTTTCCCATTCAGGATAAGGGATAATCCTGATATCCCTCATAGGAGCATCGTTGCTACCCGTGAGAATTCTTTTCCAAAAACAAATTTCCAAATAAATCTATTTAAATTCCTCTCCATGTTTATAAATTTTATTCTTCTTCAAATTAAGGAATAAATCTGGATTATTCCCCCAAAAAATTCTTCAATTCTCATCAAATTTTATTCCATACTCCTTTAGGATAGGAGGAGATCCTGAAGCCGTTCGAACCTTAGGCCATCTTGGGTCTAGGATCTCGAATAAATCCCTCATCTTCATCATCAAAATCTACTCATGCTTCTGTCAATCCTTCAAGTTCCGACTCTTAAGTAGAAATTATTTCCTTCCCGTCTGAGTTCCGACTCAAGTTTTTTGTTTTTGTTTTTTGTTTTCATTTTTATTTTTAAAGATCCGGGTTCCGACTCAGGTCTTCCCTTTTCATATTTATATATCATTTGAAGTTTCGAGTTCTGACTCGGACTTCCTATCGGATTCAACGCTCGTGTTGGAACCGATCGTACCCTTGAAGATTCGAGTTTTTCAAAACTCGGGTTCTTCCATTTTTATCATTATTTTGAAGATCCGGGTTCCGACTCGGGTTTTCCCTTTTATATATCGTTTGAAGTTTCGAGTTCCGACTCGGACTTCCTATCGGATTCAACGCTCGTGTTGGAACCGATCGTACCCTTGAAGATTCGAGTTGTTCAAAACTCGGGTTCTTCCATTTTTATCATTATTTTGAAGATCCGGGTTCCGACTCGGGTTTTCCCTTTTATATATCGTTTGAAGTTTCGAGTTCCGACTCGGACTTCCTATCGGATTCAACGCTCGTGTTGGAACCGATCGTACCCTTGAAGATTCGAGTTGTTCAAAACTCGGGTTCTTCCATTTTATCATTATTTTGAAGATCCGGGTTCCGACTCGGGTTTTCCCTTTTATATATCGTTTGAAGTTTCGAGTTCCGACTCGGACTTCCTATCGGATTCAACGCTCGTGTTGGAATCGATCATACCCTTGAAGGTTCGAGTTGTTCAAAACTCGAGTTCTTCCATTTTATCATTATTTTGAAGATCCGGGTTCCGACTCGGGTTTTTCCTTTTTATATATCATCCGAAGTTTCGAGTTCCGACTCGGACTTCCTATCGGATTCAACGCTCGTGTTGGAACCGATCGTACCCTTGAAGATTCGGGTTGTTCAAAACTCGGGTTCTTCCATTTTATCATTATTTTGAAGATCCGGGTTCCGACTCGGGTTTTCCCTTTTATATATCGTTTGAAGTTTCAAGTTCCGACTCGGACTTCCTATCGGATTCAACGCTCGTGTTGGAACCGATCGTACCCTTGAAGATTCGAGTTTTTCAAAACTCGGGTTCTTCCACTTTTTATCATTATTTTTTAAAGATCTGGGTTCCAACTCGGGTTTTCCCTTTTTATATATCGTTTGAAGTCTTGAGTTTCGACTCGGACTTCCTATCGAATTCAACGCTCGTGTTGGAATCGATCGTACCCTTGAAGACTCGAGTTTTTCGAAACTCGGATTCCCCATTTTTATCATTGTTTTAAAGATCCGGGTTCCGACTCGGGTTTTTCCTTTTATTTGAAGTCTCAAGTTCCTCCTTGAACTTCCCCTTCAGGATAAGGGATAATCCTGAAACACCGGCAATCATTCTCGCTTAATTCTCAAGTATCTTCAAATATCAGTCTCATTTTTCAAATCCTCCTTTTGAAAAACCCAGTGCTCGTACTAGGTATGCATTTCGAAAACCCAGTGCTCGTACTAGGTATGCATTTCGAAAACCCAGTGCTCGTACTGGTGTGCATTTCGAAAACCAGTGCTCGTACTGGTGTGCATTTCGAAAACCCAATGCTCGTACTGGTGTGCATTTTTCCAAAAACCCAGCGCTCGTACTGGGGCATTTTTCGAAATCCAGCACTCGTGCTGGTGCATCTAGCGCTCGTGCTAGTGTTTGGCTGACTAATCAGTTAGCCTTCCAAGTTCAGCCTTTGTGCTAACCAAACATCATCATTTCAAGCTATAAATTCTCAAATTTCAACCTTCGGGTTATCATTTCATCAAAAATCTATCTTTTCTTGTGAAGGACCCTCTTCAGGGAGAGTTCGAGGGAGCTCGTTCCTTTCGCATGCAACCATCTTCAGTTCGCGAGAACCCTCTGCCAGGGAGAGTTTGAAGGGACTCATTTTCTTCGCGAACAGTTTGCAAAACAACAACCAACTTTACACAAGAGAACCCTTTTTCCAGGGAGAGCTTCGACGGAAGCTCATTTCTTTTGTGGCCCCTGTTTTTATCATCTTTGGCCAACCCCTTCACAGAGGACCCTCTTCTAGGGAGAGTGTGATGGACTCGTTCCTCTGTGATACTTTCTCAACTTTGTTTTCGGCCACCTTTCCATAAGAGAAGCCTAGAGATAGGGAGTTTTGACGAAAACTTAATTTCTCTTCGAAAGTTTCGTTTTGCAAACACCTCCTCTTTCAGGGAAGAGAGGAGTATTTCCAACTTCCGATTCAGGTAAGGGCTTAAGCCTGAGTCTCTCTTTTTGGGGAAAAAGAGAGGAGAATTTTGTCACGGACGTGTCGACTCGATATCAAGCGACTTTCGTCAAGGATTTTCTAGAATATGTTGCCAATTTGCTATCAAAAGTCAGTGTTGATCTCAAAAGTTTTTCATCATACAAAGAATTATCTCAAACTACCTCCAGTATCATTTTCAAAAGAGCAAGACTCTTGCAAAATAAGAACTAAATTCAAGCTGTTCTGTTGGTCGACCAAGCGGATGAAGAAAAATCTTCGATATGACCGGCAAAGGAAAATTCAATGATGTTGAAAAGCCATAAGTGAACTGATATTAATCATAGCAGTGGCGCATTCTTAAAGATTATTCTTTTGGCGGTAAGACAGTGGAAATATCCTGGGCAGTAAAAAGAACCTACCCAATCCATATATCCTCAGTCATCCAAGCTAAGCTGCAATCAAATATCCGCAAAAGGGATCTCTCAATTGTCGTCAAGATGAAGACGAATTAAGCGAGTGGACCCTCGGGGCCAAAGAAGATTTAAAACATCTCCAAGATGACGGAGTTTGTGACGAATCCTTCCAGGGAAAGTTCGGATCATCGTCGAGATGAAGGCGGATGCGATGAACCTACCGACAAACCCTAAAAGATATTTGATTTCTACTATCATTTAGAGATTTCAACCCAAGAACCAATGTCATAATTCCTGAGAAAGAAAAAGAAGGATCAGAGCATCTCCAAGATGAAGGAGTTTGTGACGTACCCTTCCTCGAAAAAGAGAGAAAAGTCAGGAGCATCTCCAAAATGAAGGAGGATGTAAAAGAACCCAGAAAAGATCCATGGTTCAAAAGAGTGCAAACAGATCATCATGGGAAATGCCCAGGATATCAAACTGCCCGAAACTATCAAGAATCATCTTTACCTATGTGAAATTCTTTATCAATGTCTTTTCACTTAATTGCTTTTATGAAGCTAAGAATGTTTTCCTCACTTTTCATGTCAAGGAAATTAATATCTTCCTTAAAGAAACTCAACAACAACAAATTTGAATTTTAGATCTCAAATTCTACAGAGTTAGCCCTGTTGAAGCTAATACTCTAGGTAGAAAGAGGTGATATTTTCACACATGAGCACAATTCAATCATTCCGAATCAACTACAATTTTTGGCATCTTATTGGCAATATTTTCTGATTATCCCAACATGAAGTGTGAACTTGAAGATTGTTTTGACGTATCCTGACGTCGTCCCTCCTTAGGACTGAAAAGTCCTTTCCTTCCGTCTGATCTGAGCGCTCTCAGATTCGCACACTTCCTTGTGCTCCCCACTGTCCCGCCATAGACAGTTCCCGCTTAGGATAAGGGTTAAACCTGAACTTTTTGCAAAAGGTCTGTTATTGTCAAAAGCTATTTTCAGTCTCAGCAATGAGGCGCCCAAGAACAACCCCTTTTCAAGCTTTAGGGACCCCCATTTTCATCCTTTTGCAAAAACCCCTCTCGGACTTGTTGTGCAAAGTCTAGAGGTCCCATCACAGTTTTCCTCGCTCCTCGAAGATGCTGTATCCATTCAGGCTAAGGATTAAACCTGTTACCTCGCTCCTCGAGGTATCACCCAAACCTTCTGCGAGAGGTCGTCTGTTTTTAGAAAGCTGATTTAGTCTCAGCAACGAGACGCCCCAGATCATCCCCTTTTCAAGCTTTAGGGAATCTCTTATTTTTCTCTTCTCGCAAACCCCTTCTGGATTTGTTTGTCCAAATTCCGAAGGTCCCATCATGGTTTCTTCATCCAAGGATTCCGCATGGTTGCCCCTTTCAGGTTAAGGGTTAAGCCTGAGCCTCGTTCCATGAGGTATCTTTCCGTTCAGGTTAGGGTTAAACCTGAGTCTCATTTTCGACTAGATATCCTTTCTAGTCCTTCCACGGTTTCTTCATTTGAGAACTTCGTGCGATTCTCCCCCCACTCAAGACAAGGGTTAAACCTGAATCTCGCTTTTGTGATGCATTTGTTGTCCCATCACGGCTTCCTCGTTCGAGGATTCTGTATGGTCGTCCCTTTCAGGATAAGGGTTAAGCCTGAACCTCGTGCCTCAAGGTATTTTTCCTTTTTCAGGTTTGGGTTAAACCTGAGTCTTGTTTCAACGAGGTGTAATCCTCCCGTCCCATCATGGTGTTTCCCCACAAGGAAATCCATACTCTCTATACATCCATCCAGGAAAGGATCATGCTTGAATTTTATCTCACGAGGCATTTCTCTCAAAATGTCCCATCGAGGTCTGCTTATATTTCCTTTCCCCATCTGAATCATCTTGATATATCTTCGTCCCATCCAGGTTAAGAGCTAAACCTGACTCGTTCCAAGAGTTGATCTTGTCTCACCCTGAAACTTGATCAAAATTCTTATCTTTCACCATCCCTGGGATTTTCACCCAAAGTCCCATCACGATTTCTTCATTTCTATCATTCGGTCGTACCATTGTCAAAGATTTCATCCCCCCAGGACTATTCAGGATAAGGTTTCAAGCCCGGAAAACCAAGTCTTTCAAATCAAATTCTTCCACACCCAGTTCAGGTCGGCTAACTGAGACATTTTTCAAAATTTGGAGTGTTTCTTTGCCACTAAGCTCGGCTTTCAACCGGCTTAGTAGCAAAGAGGGGCATCTGTGAACACCCCAAATTTTTCAAAATGTTGTAAATATCCCCGTTTTTCCCTTTGCCCCCATTTTCTGGGTAATTGAGTCAGTTTTAAATCTAAATTCCATTCTGTTTCTCAAATTTTGTTGAAATTAAATTCATTTTCCATATCTGACTCAATTTCGGATCCGGATCCATTATCAAAATCCAAATGTGAGCTTCATTATCCAATTTTAAAATTAAATTCTCCAAATTACCAAAATAATCTTTTGAAAAGCTCAGACACTTCGTCCGGCACCCGTTTGGATCCATCGAGTTGTATTTCTCGATTCGAGGTTTAAAACTCGAGTATTTCCTCAAAACTTGGGTCCAAACCCATTTTCTGAAGAAATTTCCTCAAAAATAGCCTTAAAAACCTTCTCTTGTAAATATTTCTCAAAAATACAAAAAAAAAATAGTTTAAATCCTTGTTTTGCCGTACATTTTAGGACTTTGTATTTCCCAAAATACAAAAAAATAAAAATACTCAGAAAAAAATAAAAAAAAATTCAAAAATAAAGGAAATCGTAAAATGGTTTTTAGAAACCTGTTTTTGAAAAAACTTTTTAAAGAGGCCCTTCTATGGAAAAATGGTATTTTCATTTAAAAGTCGAGTTAGAGTTTTGAAAACCCTAACTCTCGCCTTCTCCCCTTTCTTCTCCTCTCAGCCGCCGCCCTCCTTCCCTCTCCATGGCCGAACCCTCCTCAGCAAGCCACCCATCCACAACCCCCATGGCCTCCATTCGCCCTTCATCTGCAACGGCTTTGCACGCCCCTTTTCCATTAACCGCTCATCCCCCTGCTGCTTCAGGGCAACCCTTGATCGTCGACATCATCTTCAACTTCCCCCATCTTCTCGGCTTCCATCCCTCTCTATAAAAGGAGCGCAATTAGGGATGAAAAGGGGGGGATCAACATAGTCCACGAGACACATCCTTCATTAGTAACATCCGTTTTTGGGTTTGGTCGCGCCGAAAACGATCGTCGATCGACATTCGTCAGCTCCATCCTCCCGAGTCCCCCCTTTTAAGAATCCCGGCAGAATTCAGAGTTCCTGCAGGTAGAAGGGAAGGAAGTCAAGCCTGGCAGCAAAGCCACAATCCTTCCACGTTTCAACCTTGCCGAAGCCCGGTAAATTTTCACCCCTCTTCATTTGTAAACATTGCTCTTCCTTTTCTGAACATCGTTTTGTTCTTACTTTATCAAAAGCACATTCGGTGGTATTGAGTCGCTAATAGCCCCTTCAGCCCACCCCTGTGCGACATTGATAGGAATCTTTAGATTCCAACATCTCTTTTTCCTCATCATGCTTTTGTTTTTCCTTAGCTTGTTTAAGCTTTCAACATTTTCTTTTTTTTTCTCTATTATTATCGATTATTAACACTTCTAGTTTCTTATACTTATTCTGTTTATAATGCATATTTTGATTCCCCACTTTATCTTGTATATAGCGTCACCATCGATCCATGTATTTCTTATTATTTTGATCACCCATTTATGCATACGCCCTCATTCGTGTTCCGATTCTCTAATCGTGGTTCCCAAATAATATCGAAACTCGTCAGTATGGAGTCCGATTTCTCTGATTGCTAGAAAATAATGGAACAAGTATGGTTGATCTGGCTCAAACGAATTACCTTATGGGAGTCGGTGATCTTTGATCTGGGAATTTTGTTGTTGTTTGATTGAAGTTTTCAACTATTGATCTCCTGCGAAGTGGTAAGTCTACCTGAGTTCGTTAGTTTGGGTCAATGTGTTCCTAAAAGGGCCAATGGTGTCGGATCACAGCAAAACATCAGTTGTATATTGGATGAGATCCCTTTCCCTTACTAAAATTTCATTATGCAAATTGCAATGATGGTCGTCTTTGCTGTACTCTTTCGCTGGGTTACTGATAGTGTATATAATTCTAAGTATCATTTCTAGGAGATATCTAGCAAGATGGTCTAATGGGCTTATATCAGATATCTAGGAATCAACCCCTGGATTGAATGATCGGCTTGCTGAATTCATTTAGCAGAAGTCAGTTTCACTGTAACCCATTTACTGCAAAATGGTTGTCAATCTTGTAACGCAAATTTTTCCCATGTGCATCTCGAAGTGTCGAATACAGGGTTTCCTTCCTATTAAATCTTCTCCTGAGTATGCATTAGTTTCATGTATGTTTGATTTTGTTTTCAGATACATTGATTCATGTATGTCATTACAGGTACAGCATGTATTGAATCCGTTAGCATGACGTACCTCAGATTGTTACTTCATGATACGACATTTGCACCTTCTATCTACACTAATCATCTGATTCATGTTTTATTACTTTGCTGTAGCTTACCCTGCATGTCACATTTAATTTGTCTGTTTTGTTGCATGCCATTGATTCATGAGACCATTAAGGGACAATGCTGTTGGGAAATTACCTCTGTTACCCGAATCCTTTCTCGCAAATCCCTCAATGGATATCGGCAAAAAGGGTTATTCTTGAAGACTGTGCTTTGGGGGCGATTCTGAGAAATCAAAAGAGGTGCAACTTTCATGAGCATCCTGCTGTCAAGGAAAGATTAACAAGTTCGATGTACCCTGCGGAGTCTAGCATGCCTTACTTTGGCAGTCCGGGGACGATCACCTCAATGATCTGTAGTAGCAGCTGATCCACGATCGATAATTGGTGGTCGCATGTTCCGATCCATAGCTGATATGTCTTCAAATTTTTTTGCAGGGATAATCACGTTCGGTGTCATCCCATCTGTAGATTGACCAGTCGTTGAGAGAGTTTGATTATTAGCATCATCATCCAGTAAGTGGCCACTATCTAAAATCCCAGTTAGCAGTATGTTAAATTCAAGTATTGTTCATTGATATTCAAAGTAGGTTATTGAGTTATAGATTAATCAGGGTATCGTCTGCTAAAATCCGAAATGATTCCAAACACTGTCGATCTTGCAAAATGAATGAATATTGGAGCATCCGAATGTTGTTCGGACACTAGAGGATCATCTTTGTCTTTTGATAAAATGCTTTTCCCATTGATAGTAGCATTATCAGGATTAGTTCGATGTTTGATCTTTGAATGATAGGATACTGAGTCTCGGTCAGGCACTTTTCTTTAAACTTCCCAAATAATTACAGTCGCCAGACTGGCCAGTTACTAAATTAGATAACTTGCTTGGCTTATCTATAATGGTTAAATATACATATGATGAATCTGAATTACAGAGTGTGTATTGGATGGGGTACCAATATTGACTAAGTGGTTCCTATTCAATAACCCTGCTGGATAGGTGTTGAATCTGATCTCGGCAAGTATCTCTCTTTATCAACAGCCGGTGTTAACATGTTACCGATCTTGGTTAGTCTAATGTGTTGGAACTGAAGACCATGAACATTGATATGGACAAATAGTGAGGTCTGTAGGACAGATAAAACAACAGCCAAAGGGGAACTTTAAGAGTGAGCCAGGAAAGATTATCATAAACTGGGTGGGACTAATCAATGAATACTTGCCTTTGACCTAATTTTCATATCTGTCATGGTTCGAATTGGTGAAACCATCAATCCAATAATTTCCAAAGCCTTTGGTCCACTGCCTCCCGCTAGTCTGTTGATGTTGGGAACACTATGTAATGTCAATCCTCTCTGTTTGATAGGCAACCTGGTTCATTTATAAATTTTGCCACAAAGCTTCGGAATAGCTGAATGTTGTTTTCCTTTAAAATATAAATTTAGGGTTCATTAACGCAGTAGTGCCTGATTGTCAAACAGTATCATTCTGAAATAATTCCCATTTATAAATTATAGATAGTTATATCTGCCCTACAACGTTGGTCATCTGTCTTAAAGTTGGTTAATAAAATTCGGGCATTTAATGAGTCTAATTAAGGTAACTACATCATTTTGCAACCAGCTTGCTGTCACCAAAGCAGGCCATTTGATCATCAGGTATTCTGAATCAAGACCACTTAGGCATTAGAGATTCAAAACCCAATAACCAGAAGAAAATTTACTTTTCTTTGAGCTGTTGTAAGATGTCTCAAGGTACTGTGTAAAAAACTGATTTTTGCACAGCAGTAAGACCTTCCCATAAAACAATGTGGATATCATAGCTTCCATAATAATCTGGTTTTGGGCCGACGAGTGATCTATTGTAAACACTTTACATTTGCTGTTTTAGTACCTCATCAGATCGAACGTTCAAATTGTTTTATGATACATAATCGATTTGAGAAGGTTGATCTTGTCATAAAATCAACTTGGAAGGATTGTCTTGTGTTGGAATGGTTCAGTTTAGCAAACACAGCATGGATGTTTCACCTCTCCTATCTCATGAGATGTTGTATATGCCATACCTACATATATACACCTATAGGTATGTATATGTGTGTTATTTTCTATCTTCTCATGTATATCTTGGTATATGAATATTTTATCATTAACATCCATATGATATATGCAACTTCCTTCTACCTTCATACTAACCCAGTTGCCTCGCAGGGAATACGCGTGAAGGGTCATTGGTTGGGATTGTAAATTCGATTCCATGTATTGTAATAGTTAGATGATCATGAGAAATTTTACATTTCCAGTTTTCAGATAGAATAAATGGGCAATATAAATATCATGAATTACTTGTTTTTCATATATTTTTCTTTATTTCTCAAATTCACACAATGGTAAAACACGAATGGCACGTGCACCATTTCTTAAGAGGTAAATTAATCCTAAGTTGATGATCCACATCAATGGCCATAGTCAGGGTGTGGACAAAATTTAGGATTTTTATCTTTTACGAAATAACACTGGATCCATTTTCAAAATTCATCATATTTCCTTAAATATTTTCTCCTTTTATTAGAATTTAACTTAAAATTGACTCAAAATATATACCAATGGCCATAGCCAGGGTATATTGAGAGTTAATTTCATTTTAAAATCTATAAAAGCACCAAATGTGTTTCATTCTTCACCTGAATTCAAATACAGATTATTATATAATACATTCAATGACCATAGTCAAGGATGTATTATATCTTCAATCTTACTTTAATTCATCTAAAGAATGAAATAGCTTTTCAAAAATTAATTTCAAATTCTTTAAATTCATTTCATCAATTAGGATAGAACTGCATCATGTTTTCAAAATTTCCTTTTTCAAAACTCCAAGTGATGTAAATATCCTCTTCCATCAATTTTCAATCCTATTCAATCCTATTTCATTTTCCATCCCAGAATCCAATTTAACTTTGAGATTTCAAATTCATTTCATATTCAAAATTCCCAATTCAAATTCATTTTCAAAGTTCGAATTTTACTTTAAAATTTCAAATTCATTTTCAAAAGCTCCAATCAAACTCAAAGTTCAATTTAACTTTGAGATTCTCGATTCATTTCAAGCTTCAAATCCAAGGTCTAAATTGACTTTGGGATTCATCTGTATATTCAAAATTCAAATGTCTAAAATTGCTTTTCCCAAATTCAAATCAGACTTAGAAATTCTTGATTTCTCTTCTGAATTTAACTCCAAATCCATTATAAGATCCAAAATTTAACACTCATATTGGATCTCAGACTTCAGATCCAATTTACTTATAGGATTCAGAACCAATTTCACTTTGGATCTTAGACTTCAGATCCAATCTTCCATCTTGGATCTCAGACTTCAAATCCAATTCCACTTTTTGGATCTCAGACTTTCAGATCCAAATCCATTCTAGGATCCAGAACTCAATTCTACATTTGGATCTCAGACTTCAGATCCACTCCATTTTAGGATCCAGAACCCAAGTCCATCTTGGATCCCAAATCTCGGATCCCATTCTGTTTAATATCCGGAACCCAATTCCAATCCTAGATTTCAATTCCATTTTTATTCTTAAATACCATTTAATTTTCTCAGATCCATTCTAAATTTCAAAACTTCAAAATCTAAATCCAAATTTCATCTCAAGTATTCATCTCCTTTCCTAAATTCAAAAGTTCGAATTCAAAGTCCATCTCTGACTTTGGAACTTCATTTTAAAGCTTTAAGTCATTCCTCCTCATTCATTCTTCCAATCCTGATTTACTTAAAAAACTTAGAACTCCTCTGATCTATCTCAAAGTTCTAAGTTAGATTAAATCATTTCTTCACTCCTTTGCCAAATTCATCTCAGAACACTTGGAAATTTTCAAAACATCTTTCAAAAGGAGCATACATTTTTGCATTGCACAAGCATGATTCTCTGTGCATTTAGAGTTAGAATAAATTCTTAGATTATATTTAGGCAAAGCAAAAGGCATAGATCCAATCCTTGATTCGATTACCCCTGGTAAAGGCGCCAGGAACGGTCGAACATCGTACCGACGAGCGAATCCCGTCTCTCCATTTTCCCGCAACATTTTCAAAAACGGAGGCGAGTAATTTTCTAAATGTTTTCAAATAAAGGTCAAGTGAAAACCCATAAAAGAGTTCCTCTTCTCTCTTTCTTTATTTTTTTTTTCTTCTCTTTCTCTTTTCTTTCTTTTATTCTTCTCCCTTCAAACAGGAGGAAAATAGAAGTTAGAAAAAGTAAAAGAGAAGGAAGAGAGAGAAACCATAAAGAGAGGAAAAATTTTGCGATGATCACAGTTTTGGCGACCGTGATGGGACCCGTCTTCGTCCGGTTGGATCTATGCCTTTGCTTTGCTTTTATATAATCTAAGTCTTTATTTTAACATATGTCAGCTACATTTCCATGCAAACCTTAGGAGCCTAGATTTTGTCCTAAAGCTGACATCATTGCATATAGGACTTAAGTATGGTTTGGTAGGACCATATTGAGGAGAATATTCCATGTTCACATTAGACTTAGGTCTTAAATACAACTCTCCTCAATTTTAGGGATTGAATGAAAAACAATGTATGCAAGTGTATGCTTCTTCTTATTTAAATCTATCTCTTTAGGACTTGCATTAGAGCCTTCTGATTTTATTGCATGTTGATCATATTTTGAAAACATCCCTACCTATATTGTCCCGGTCTTCACGTTGCTGGGCTGTCTCACTGAACCGTAGTTCGGGAGAGAGCCTCACAACTGGACCACTTATTTGGGTTCGCGCCCCCTACCACGTACTAAGGGCCATAGTCCGAGGTATATCGGTAGGTGCTCAAGGATGTTGGGAAGCCTTACCTTAGAACCGGAGAAATATCTTATATGCCACGTACTTCGAGTTTCGGCTTGAGTATATCGGCATACCTTGATTGGAATCAGATGATCTGAACCATAGAGTTAGGATTAAGGTCCTACAAGCTATTTCAAATATTGCATATAGAGTCAGCCTTTAGGGAGTGCTGTGTGCGCAACCTTGTTTGTGCAGCCATGATTGTGTAATTTTTTATTGTATTCTCTTATATATATCAAACCTTTCCAAAACCCTGGGTATATATTATTTAAAATTTCCTCTTTTAAAACCCCAGGTGTATCTTTTTTTCTTCTTCTTTTCTTGATTTCTTTAAAATTCTTTTCTGATCCTGCCTGCAATTTTTCCAACTTTTCAAAATTTACCATCCATTATTCTAGAATTTTCTTCTACATATCTTCTAAATCTATTTTGTAACAAAGATCTCTTTCATCAAGAGATGTCCTTTTAATCATATTCTAAATTGTTTATTTCTTTTCACGGGAAAATAATACGACTGTCGTGCCTCTCGTGCGGGCTCAATCCCTAGTAGTGGGATATCTCTTTGTCAAATTCGATTTCTTCCTTTATCAAAGTTTCCTCCAAAATCTTTCTAAAAGGGTCCCATTTTGTCCTACAGAGAGAGCATTTTTGTATTAACGGGTGGTTCAAACTGAGATCAGAGACCGCACCAGTCAGAAGCAAGAATTGAGAAATGGACTCTCAGAGGTTTGCCAGAGAAGGAGGTCAGGACAGCCAGAATGAGATTGATCCTGCCATATATCGGTTGTTCAAAAAGATGATGGTTGAGATATTATCCGAGCAGGCTGAAGCCAGTTTTGGAAAAGCTCCCACCAAGGAAGAGACACCTGTCACTTTCCGAACGAGCAAGCACAACGATGGCAGTGCAGGAAGTTCTAAAACCAGCGGGGGCAGCTACAAAGGCGACCCGGGCAATCAAAACAGCAATTTGGAGTCATCTAGAAACCAGAAGGGAAAGTTCAGCAGAAACCAAGATGAACCACTTCAATCCAATCCTCCGCAGAAGGAGAAGAATCAGGAAAAGCTAAAGCGTAAAGATTGGAGTAGCAACCGAGATTTCACTCCCTTGGATGAGCCGCTGGATAAAGTTCTTGAATACATGTTGACCAAGAGACTAGTCAGGCTCCCAAAAGCCACAAGTCCTTCCACTATCTTGGGAAAATACAAGAACCAATTCTGCAAATTCCATCGGACAACAGGACATGACACTGATCATTGCTTTGTCTTCAAAAATATTATTCAAGACTGCATTGATAGGAATCTTTTTGTTGAAGACGAAGAAGAAAAGTGTTTGATCCCCCTAACCAAGCATGCTCAGTCTAGCTCTCAGGAAAGGGACGACTCTCGACAAAAATCAGACAAGCCAAAGGAGGCAAAGCATGTTGGCTGGAGTTATGATCGCCAGTTTTCCCCTTTAGGTCAGCCAGTCGAGGAGGTTCTCGAATACCTGCTCACGGAAGATATGATCAAGCTTCCCAGGGGAGTTGATCCTTCAGTCACCATGGGAAAATGGAAAGAGTGTTTTTGCAAATTTCATCAAGTAAGGGGGCACGATACAGAGCATTGCTTCGTCCTCAAAAACATCATACAGGATTTCATCGACAAAGAAATTTTGGTACCAGATGAAGGAGGGGAGCAACCTGCAGTTCCAACCTAGACTCTTCCGGATCACCCGAAGAATTGATAAAACCAAAGTTTCCTACTTTCGTCTCTTTTTGTTAGTTATCTTGTAGGGGCAAGTCAGCTCAACCTTCTATGGATCTTTTCCTTTTTAAAGTTCTTGTAAATATTCAGTTTTTGTCATCAAACCTTTGCTTATCAATGAAATGTCAAGTTTTCTTTATATCTTTGATATTCAAATACTTCTTTCTTTTGCCATACTGGGGCATTTAAATTCTTGTTCTTTTCGGAACGTGAGACAATCCTGACATCATTCATGAGAGAAATGATATTGCCTATGAGGGCTTTTTCAAAAATCATGAAATTTTAAAAAAAAAAAAAATCTTCGTTATGACCAAGGAGTTCAAATATTCTTTGGTCTAACCTTTGACAAAAAAATCAACCCTCGTGTTGATCACGTCTTCAAAAATAAGTTTTTCAAACCATTATATTGAAAGATCAACCCTTGTGTTGGTCTTATCTTCCAAAATGAATTTTAAACTTTTCAAAGATCAATCCTTGTGTTGATCTTATCTTTCAAAGTGGATTTCAAAACCCTTATATTCAGAGATCAATCCTGGTATTGATCTTCTCTTCCAAAATAGATTTCAAATCTTTTTATTCAAAAGTTCAACTCTTGTGTTGATCTTATCCTCCAAAATTGAACTCAAAACTTTTTCAGAGATCAACCCTGGCGTTGTTCTTATCTTTTAAAAAGGGTTATAAATCATCATATTCAAAGATCAATCATTGCATTGGTCTTATCTTCCAAAAATGGGTTTTAAATCATTATATTCAAAGATCGACCCTGTGTTGGTCTTATCTTACAAGATTGGTTTTTAAGCATTACCTTCAACGATCAACCCTTGTGTTGATCTTATTATCAATTTTGAACTGTCATTTTTAGAAATCAGATCTGTTGTTGATCTTCTTTTTCAAAAATTAGATTTCAAAATCATTGCCTTCAAAAATTGACCCTCATGATGATCTCTCATGTTGATTCGAAGGATCAGTCCTCGCACCGATCATTCTTCTTGCGGTGGATTTTCTTCCCAAAAATGATTTTTCACTTAAATAAACATTTTCCTTTAAAGATCCCACGTGCAGGCAGGATCAGACAAACTCTTTTTCAAAAAAAAATCTTCTCAATTTTTCAGTTAATCTTGTTATCTTTATTAGTTGCATTCATCTTCAATTTAATCAAATTTTCGTCAGTTCATTATCTTTATCAATTTTTCATCAAATTTTCATAACCCTTTCAGGTTAAGGGATAAACCTGATGCCTCTTTCCCATGAGGTATTTTCTAAAAATCTTCTTTTGGCCCTTTCAGGTTAAGGGAAAAACCTGACCCTCGTTGTTCGAGGTGCTACCCCTTTCAGGTTAAGGGATAAACCTGACCCTCGTTGTCCGAGGAGCTGCCCTTTCAGGTTAAGGGAAAAACCTGACCCTCATTGTCCGAGGTGCTACCCCTTTCAGGTTAAGGGATAAACCTGACCCTCGTTGTCCGAGGTGCTCCCATTCAGGATAAGGGATAATCCTGAAACCCCTCGTAGGAGCCACGACGCTACCTATGAGGATTCTTTTGTAAATACAAGTTTTATTAATCTTTGTTGATTTTCTAGATTTATATCAGTTTCTCTTCATTAAAACTCTTTAAATTCTATTCTTCTTTCCATTCAGGATAAGGGATAATCCTGAAACCCCTCGCAGGAGCGATAGTGCTACCTATGAGGATTCTTTTGTAAATAACAAGTTTTATCAACCTTCATTTGATTTTCTAAATTTATATCAATTTCTCTTCATTTAAATTTTTCTTAAATTCTATTCTTTTCCCATTCAGGATAAGGGATAATCCTGATATCCCTCATAGGAGCATCGTTGCTACCCGTGAGAATTCTTTTCCAAAAACAAATTTCCAAATAAATCTATTTAAATTCCTCTCCATGTTTATAAATTTTATTCTTCTTCAAATTAAGGAATAAATCTGGATTATTCCCCCAAAAAATTCTTCAATTCTCATCAAATTTTATTCCATACTCCTTTAGGATAGGAGGAGATCCTGAAGCCGTTCGAACCTTAGGCCATCTTGGGTCTAGGATCTCGAATAAATCCCTCATCTTCATCATCAAAATCTACTCATGCTTCTGTCAATCCTTCAAGTTCCGACTCTTAAGTAGAAATTATTTCCTTCCCGTCTGAGTTCCGACTCAAGTTTTTTGTTTTTGTTTTTTGTTTTCATTTTTATTTTTAAAGATCCGGGTTCCGACTCAGGTCTTCCCTTTTCATATTTATATATCATTTGAAGTTTCGAGTTCTGACTCGGACTTCCTATCGGATTCAACGCTCGTGTTGGAACCGATCGTACCCTTGAAGATTCGAGTTTTTCAAAACTCGGGTTCTTCCATTTTTATCATTATTTTGAAGATCCGGGTTCCGACTCGGGTTTTCCCTTTTATATATCGTTTGAAGTTTCGAGTTCCGACTCGGACTTCCTATCGGATTCAACGCTCGTGTTGGAACCGATCGTACCCTTGAAGATTCGAGTTGTTCAAAACTCGGGTTCTTCCATTTTTATCATTATTTTGAAGATCCGGGTTCCGACTCGGGTTTTCCCTTTTATATATCGTTTGAAGTTTCGAGTTCCGACTCGGACTTCCTATCGGATTCAACGCTCGTGTTGGAACCGATCGTACCCTTGAAGATTCGAGTTGTTCAAAACTCGGGTTCTTCCATTTTATCATTATTTTGAAGATCCGGGTTCCGACTCGGGTTTTCCCTTTTATATATCGTTTGAAGTTTCGAGTTCCGACTCGGACTTCCTATCGGATTCAACGCTCGTGTTGGAATCGATCATACCCTTGAAGGTTCGAGTTGTTCAAAACTCGAGTTCTTCCATTTTATCATTATTTTGAAGATCCGGGTTCCGACTCGGGTTTTTCCTTTTTATATATCATCCGAAGTTTCGAGTTCCGACTCGGACTTCCTATCGGATTCAACGCTCGTGTTGGAACCGATCGTACCCTTGAAGATTCGGGTTGTTCAAAACTCGGGTTCTTCCATTTTATCATTATTTTGAAGATCCGGGTTCCGACTCGGGTTTTCCCTTTTATATATCGTTTGAAGTTTCAAGTTCCGACTCGGACTTCCTATCGGATTCAACGCTCGTGTTGGAACCGATCGTACCCTTGAAGATTCGAGTTTTTCAAAACTCGGGTTCTTCCACTTTTTATCATTATTTTTTAAAGATCTGGGTTCCAACTCGGGTTTTCCCTTTTTATATATCGTTTGAAGTCTTGAGTTTCGACTCGGACTTCCTATCGAATTCAACGCTCGTGTTGGAATCGATCGTACCCTTGAAGACTCGAGTTTTTCGAAACTCGGATTCCCCATTTTTATCATTGTTTTAAAGATCCGGGTTCCGACTCGGGTCTTTCCTTTTATTTGAAGTCTCAAGTTCCTCCTTGAACTTCCCCTTCAGGATAAGGGATAATCCTGAAACACCGGCAATCATTCTCGCTTAATTCTCAAGTATCTTCAAATATCAGTCTCATTTTTCAAATCCTCCTTTTGAAAAACCCAGTGCTCGTACTAGGTATGCATTTCGAAAACCCAGTGCTCGTACTAGGTATGCATTTCGAAAACCCAGTGCTCGTACTGGTGTGCATTTCGAAAACCAGTGCTCGTACTGGTGTGCATTTCGAAAACCCAATGCTCGTACTGGTGTGCATTTTTCCAAAAACCCAGCGCTCGTACTGGGGCATTTTTCGAAATCCAGCACTCGTGCTGGTGCATCTAGCGCTCGTGCTAGTGTTTGGCTGACTAATCAGTTAGCCTTCCAAGTTCAGCCTTTGTGCTAACCAAACATCATCATTTCAAGCTATAAATTCTCAAATTTCAACCTTCGGGTTATCATTTCATCAAAAATCTATCTTTTCTTGTGAAGGACCCTCTTCAGGGAGAGTTCGAGGGAGCTCGTTCCTTTCGCATGCAACCATCTTCAGTTCGCGAGAACCCTCTGCCAGGGAGAGTTTGAAGGGACTCATTTTCTTCGCGAACAGTTTGCAAAACAACAACCAACTTTACACAAGAGAACCCTTTTTCCAGGGAGAGCTTCGACGGAAGCTCATTTCTTTTGTGGCCCCTGTTTTTATCATCTTTGGCCAACCCCTTCACAGAGGACCCTCTTCTAGGGAGAGTGTGATGGACTCGTTCCTCTGTGATACTTTCTCAACTTTGTTTTCGGCCACCTTTCCATAAGAGAAGCCTAGAGATAGGGAGTTTTGACGAAAACTTAATTTCTCTTCGAAAGTTCCGTTTTGCAAACACCTCCTCTTTCAGGGAAGAGAGGAGTATTTCCAACTTCCGATTCAGGTAAGGGCTTAAGCCTGAGTCTCTCTTTTTGGGGAAAAAGAGAGGAGAATTTTGTCACGGACGTGTCGACTCGATATCAAGCGACTTTCGTCAAGGATTTTCTAGAATATGTTGCCAATTTGCTATCAAAAGTCAGTGTTGATCTCAAAAGTTTTTCATCATACAAAGAATTATCTCAAACTACCTCCAGTATCATTTTCAAAAGAGCAAGACTCTTGCAAAATAAGAACTAAATTCAAGCTGTTCTGTTGGTCGACCAAGCGGATGAAGAAAAATCTTCGATATGACCGGCAAAGGAAAATTCAATGATGTTGAAAAGCCATAAGTGAACTGATATTAATCATAGCAGTGGCGCATTCTTAAAGATTATTCTTTTGGCGGTAAGACAGTGGAAATATCCTGGGCAGTAAAAAGAACCTACCCAATCCATATATCCTCAGTCATCCAAGCTAAGCTGCAATCAAATATCCGCAAAAGGGATCTCTCAATTGTCGTCAAGATGAAGACGAATTAAGCGAGTGGACCCTCGGGGCCAAAGAAGATTTAAAACATCTCCAAGATGACGGAGTTTGTGACGAATCCTTCCAGGGAAAGTTCGGATCATCGTCGAGATGAAGGCGGATGCGATGAACCTACCGACAAACCCTAAAAGATATTTGATTTCTACTATCATTTAGAGATTTCAACCCAAGAACCAATGTCATAATTCCTGAGAAAGAAAAAGAAGGATCAGAGCATCTCCAAGATGAAGGAGTTTGTGACGTACCCTTCCTCGAAAAAGAGAGAAAAGTCAGGAGCATCTCCAAAATGAAGGAGGATGTAAAAGAACCCAGAAAAGATCCATGGTTCAAAAGAGTGCAAACAGATCATCATGGGAAATGCCCAGGATATCAAACTGCCCGAAACTATCAAGAATCATCTTTACCTATGTGAAATTCTTTATCAATGTCTTTTCACTTAATTGCTTTTATGAAGCTAAGAATGTTTTCCTCACTTTTCATGTCAAGGAAATTAATATCTTCCTTAAAGAAACTCAACAACAACAAATTTGAATTTTAGATCTCAAATTCTACAGAGTTAGCCCTGTTGAAGCTAATACTCTAGGTAGAAAGAGGTGATATTTTCACACATGAGCACAATTCAATCATTCCGAATCAACTACAATTTTTGGCATCTTATTGGCAATATTTTCTGATTATCCCAACATGAAGTGTGAACTTGAAGATTGTTTTGACGTATCCTGACGTCGTCCCTCCTTAGGACTGAAAAGTCCTTTCCTTCCGTCTGATCTGAGCGCTCTCAGATTCGCACACTTCCTTGTGCTCCCCACTGTCCCGCCATAGACAGTTCCCGCTTAGGATAAGGGTTAAACCTGAACTTTTTGCAAAAGGTCTGTTATTGTCAAAAGCTATTTTCAGTCTCAGCAATGAGGCGCCCAAGAACAACCCCTTTTCAAGCTTTAGGGACCCCCATTTTCATCCTTTTGCAAAAACCCCTCTCGGACTTGTTGTGCAAAGTCTAGAGGTCCCATCACAGTTTTCCTCGCTCCTCGAAGATGCTGTATCCATTCAGGCTAAGGATTAAACCTGTTACCTCGCTCCTCGAGGTATCACCCAAACCTTCTGCGAGAGGTCGTCTGTTTTTAGAAAGCTGATTTAGTCTCAGCAACGAGACGCCCCAGATCATCCCCTTTTCAAGCTTTAGGGAATCTCTTATTTTTCTCTTCTCGCAAACCCCTTCTGGATTTGTTTGTCCAAATTCCGAAGGTCCCATCATGGTTTCTTCATCCAAGGATTCCGCATGGTTGCCCCTTTCAGGTTAAGGGTTAAGCCTGAGCCTCGTTCCATGAGGTATCTTTCCGTTCAGGTTAGGGTTAAACCTGAGTCTCATTTTCGACTAGATATCCTTTCTAGTCCTTCCACGGTTTCTTCATTTGAGAACTTCGTGCGATTCTCCCCCCACTCAAGACAAGGGTTAAACCTGAATCTCGCTTTTGTGATGCATTTGTTGTCCCATCACGGCTTCCTCGTTCGAGGATTCTGTATGGTCGTCCCTTTCAGGATAAGGGTTAAGCCTGAACCTCGTGCCTCAAGGTATTTTTCCTTTTTCAGGTTTGGGTTAAACCTGAGTCTTGTTTCAACGAGGTGTAATCCTCCCGTCCCATCATGGTGTTTCCCCACAAGGAAATCCATACTCTCTATACATCAATCCAGGAAAGGATCATGCTTGAATTTTATCTCACGAGGCATTTCTCTCAAAATGTCCCATCGAGGTCTGCTTATATTTCCTTTCCCCATCTAAATCATCTTGATATATCTTCGTCCCATCCAGGTTAAGAGCTAAACCTGACTCGTTCCAAGAGTTGATCTTGTCTCACCCTGAAACTTGATCAAAATTCTTATCTTTCACCATCCTTGGGATTTTCACCCAAAGTCCCATCACGATTTCTTCATTTCTATCATTCGGTCGTACCATTGTCAAAGATTTCATCCCCCCAGGACTATTCAGGATAAGGTTTCAAGCCCGGAAAACCAAGTCTTTCAAATCAAATTCTTCCACACCCAGTTCAGGTCGGCTAACTGAGACATTTTTCAAAATTTGGAGTGTTTCTTTGCCACTAAGCTCGGCTTTCAACCGGCTTAGTAGCAAAGAGGGGCATCTGTGAACACCCCAAATTTTTCAAAATGTTGTAAATATCCCCGTTTTTCCCTTTGCCCCCATTTTCTGGGTAATTGAGTCAGTTTTAAATCTAAATTCCATTCTGTTTCTCAAATTTTGTTGAAATTAAATTCATTTTCCATATCTGACTCAATTTCGGATCCGGATCCATTATCAAAATCCAAATGTGAGCTTCATTATCCAATTTTAAAATTAAATTCTCCAAATTACCAAAATAATCTTTTGAAAAGCTCAGACACTTCGTCCGGCACCCGTTTGGATCCATCGAGTTGTATTTCTCGATTCGAGGTTTAAAACTCGAGTATTTCCTCAAAACTTGGGTCCAAACCCATTTTCTGAAGAAATTTCCTCAAAAATAGCCTTAAAAACCTTCTCTTGTAAATATTTCTCAAAAATACAAAAAAAAAATAGTTTAAATCCTTGTTTTGCCGTACATTTTAGGACTTTGTATTTCCCAAAATACAAAAAAATAAAAATACTCAGAAAAAAATAAAAAAAAATTCAAAAATAAAGGAAATCGTAAAATGGTTTTTAGAAACCTGTTTTTGAAAAAACTTTTTAAAGAGGCCCTTCTATGGAAAAATGGTATTTTCATTTAAAAGTCGAGTTAGAGTTTTGAAAACCCTAACTCTCGCCTTCTCCCCTTTCTTCTCCTCTCAGCCGCCGCCCTCCTTCCCTCTCCATGGCCGAACCCTCCTCAGCAAGCCACCCATCCACAACCCCCATGGCCTCCATTCGCCCTTCATCTGCAACGGCTTTGCACGCCCCTTTTCCATTAACCGCTCATCCCCCTGCTGCTTCAGGGCAACCCTTGATCGTCGACATCATCTTCAACTTCCCCCATCTTCTCGGCTTCCATCCCTCTCTATAAAAGGAGCGCAATTAGGGATGAAAAGGGGGGGATCAACATAGTCCACGAGACACATCCTTCATTAGTAACATCCGTTTTTGGGTTTGGTCGCGCCGAAAACGATCGTCGATCGACATTCGTCAGCTCCATCCTCCCGAGTCCCCCCTTTTAAGAATCCCGGCAGAATTCAGAGTTCCTGCAGGTAGAAGGGAAGGAAGTCAAGCCTGGCAGCAAAGCCACAATCCTTCCACGTTTCAACCTTGCCGAAGCCCGGTAAATTTTCACCCCTCTTCATTTGTAAACATTGCTCTTCCTTTTCTGAACATCGTTTTGTTCTTACTTTATCAAAAGCACATTCGGTGGTATTGAGTCGCTAATAGCCCCTTCAGCCCACCCCTGTGCGACATTGATAGGAATCTTTAGATTCCAACATCTCTTTTTCCTCATCATGCTTTTGTTTTTCCTTAGCTTGTTTAAGCTTTCAACATTTTCTTTTTTTTTCTCTATTATTATCGATTATTAACACTTCTAGTTTCTTATACTTATTCTGTTTATAATGCATATTTTGATTCCCCACTTTATCTTGTATATAGCGTCACCATCGATCCATGTATTTCTTATTATTTTGATCACCCATTTATGCATACGCCCTCATTCGTGTTCCGATTCTCTAATCGTGGTTCCCAAATAATATCGAAACTCGTCAGTATGGAGTCCGATTTCTCTGATTGCTAGAAAATAATGGAACAAGTATGGTTGATCTGGCTCAAACGAATTACCTTATGGGAGTCGGTGATCTTTGATCTGGGAATTTTGTTGTTGTTTGATTGAAGTTTTCAACTATTGATCTCCTGCGAAGTGGTAAGTCTACCTGAGTTCGTTAGTTTGGGTCAATGTGTTCCTAAAAGGGCCAATGGTGTCGGATCACAGCAAAACATCAGTTGTATATTGGATGAGATCCCTTTCCCTTACTAAAATTTCATTATGCAAATTGCAATGATGGTCGTCTTTGCTGTACTCTTTCGCTGGGTTACTGATAGTGTATATAATTCTAAGTATCATTTCTAGGAGATATCTAGCAAGATGGTCTAATGGGCTTATATCAGATATCTAGGAATCAACCCCTGGATTGAATGATCGGCTTGCTGAATTCATTTAGCAGAAGTCAGTTTCACTGTAACCCATTTACTGCAAAATGGTTGTCAATCTTGTAACGCAAATTTTTCCCATGTGCATCTCGAAGTGTCGAATACAGGGTTTCCTTCCTATTAAATCTTCTCCTGAGTATGCATTAGTTTCATGTATGTTTGATTTTGTTTTCAGATACATTGATTCATGTATGTCATTACAGGTACAGCATGTATTGAATCCGTTAGCATGACGTACCTCAGATTGTTACTTCATGATACGACATTTGCACCTTCTATCTACACTAATCATCTGATTCATGTTTTATTACTTTGCTGTAGCTTACCCTGCATGTCACATTTAATTTGTCTGTTTTGTTGCATGCCATTGATTCATGAGACCATTAAGGGACAATGCTGTTGGGAAATTACCTCTGTTACCCGAATCCTTTCTCGCAAATCCCTCAATGGATATCGGCAAAAAGGGTTATTCTTGAAGACTGTGCTTTGGGGGCGATTCTGAGAAATCAAAAGAGGTGCAACTTTCATGAGCATCCTGCTGTCAAGGAAAGATTAACAAGTTCGATGTACCCTGCGGAGTCTAGCATGCCTTACTTTGGCAGTCCGGGGACGATCACCTCAATGATCTGTAGTAGCAGCTGATCCACGATCGATAATTGGTGGTCGCATGTTCCGATCCATAGCTGATATGTCTTCAAATTTTTTTGCAGGGATAATCACGTTCGGTGTCATCCCATCTGTAGATTGACCAGTCGTTGAGAGAGTTTGATTATTAGCATCATCATCCAGTAAGTGGCCACTATCTAAAATCCCAGTTAGCAGTATGTTAAATTCAAGTATTGTTCATTGATATTCAAAGTAGGTTATTGAGTTATAGATTAATCAGGGTATCGTCTGCTAAAATCCGAAATGATTCCAAACACTGTCGATCTTGCAAAATGAATGAATATTGGAGCATCCGAATGTTGTTCGGACACTAGAGGATCATCTTTGTCTTTTGATAAAATGCTTTTCCCATTGATAGTAGCATTATCAGGATTAGTTCGATGTTTGATCTTTGAATGATAGGATACTGAGTCTCGGTCAGGCACTTTTCTTTAAACTTCCCAAATAATTACAGTCGCCAGACTGGCTAGTTACTAAATTAGATAACTTGCTTGGCTTATCTATAATGGTTAAATATACATATGATGAATCTGAATTACAGAGTGTGTATTAGATGGGGTACCAATATTGACTAAGTGGTTCCTGTTCAATAACCCTGCTGAATAGGTGTTGAATCTGATCTCGGCAAGTATCTCTCTTTATCAACAACCGGTGTTAACATGTTACCGATCTTGGTTAGTCTAATGTGTTGGAACTGAAGACCATGAACATTGATATGGACAAATAGTGAGGTCTGTAGGACAGATAAAACAACAGCCAAAGGGGAACTTTAAGAGTGAACCAGGAAAGATTATCATAAACTGGGTGGGACTAATCAATGAATACTTGCCTTTGACATAATTTTCATATCTGTCATGGTTCGAATTGGTGAAACCATCAATCCAATAATTTCCAAAGCCTTTGGTCCACTACCTCCCGCTAGTCTGTTGATGTTGGGAACACTATGTAATGTCAATCCTCTCTGTTTGATAGGCAACCTGGTTCATTTATAAATTTTGCCACAAAGCTTCGGAATAGCTGAATGTTGTTTTCCTTTAAAATATAAATTTAGGGTTCATTAATGCAGTAGTGCCTGATTGTCAAACAGTATCATTCTGAAATAATTCCCATTTATAAATTATAGATAGTTACATCTGCCCTACAACGTTGGTCATCTGTCTTAAAGTTGGTTAATAAAATTCGGGCATTTAATGAGTCTAGTTAAGGTAACTACATCATTTTGCAACCAGCTTGCTGTCACCAAAGCAGGCCATTTGATCATCAGGTATTCTGAATCAAGACCACTTAGGCATTAGAGATTCAAAACCCAATAACCAGAAGAAAATTTACTTTTCTTTGAGCTGTTGTAAGATATCTCAAGGTACTGTGTAAAAAACTGATTTTTGCACAGCAGTAAGACCTTCCCATAAAACAATGTGGATATCATAGCTTCCATAATTAACTGGTTTTGGGCCGACGAGTGATCTATTGTAAACACTTTACATTTGCTGTTTTAGTACCTCATCAGATCGAACATTCAAATTGTTTTATGATACATAATCGATTTGAGAAGGTTGATCTTGTCATAAAATCAACTTGGAAGGATTGTCTTGTGTTGGAATGGTTCAGTTTAGCAAACACAGCATGGATGTTTCACCTCTCCTATCTCATGAGATGTTGTATATGCCATACCTACATATATACACCTATAGGTATGTATATGTGTGTTATTTTCTATCTTCTCATGTATATCTTGGTATATGAATATTTTATCATTAACATCCATATGATATATGCAACTTCCTTCTACCTTCATACTAACCCAGTTGCCTCGTAGGGAATACGCATGAAGGGTCATTGGTTGGGATTGTAAATTCGATTCCATGTATTGTAATAGTTAGATGATCATGAGAAATTTTACATTTCCAGTTTTCAGATAGAATAAATGGGCAATATAAATATCATGAATTACTTGTTTTTCATATATTTTTCTTTATTTCTCAAATTCACACAATGGTAAAACACGAATGGCACGTGCACCATTTCTTAAGAGGTAAATTAATCCTAAGTTGATGATCCACATCAATGGCCATAGTCAGGGTGTGGACAAAATTTAGGATTTTTATCTTTTACGAAATAACACTGGATCCATTTTCAAAATTCATCATATTTCCTTAAATATTTTCTCCTTTTATTAGAATTTAACTTAAAATTGACTCAAAATATATACCAATGGCCATAGCCAGGGTATATTGAGAGTTAATTTCATTTTAAATTCTATAAAAGCACCAAATGTGTTTCATTCTTCACCTGAATTCAAATACAGATTATTATATAATACATTCAATGACCATAGTCAAGGATGTATTATATCTTCAATCTTACTTTAATTCATCTAAAGAATGAAATAGCTTTTCAAAAATTAATTTCAAATTCTTTAAATTCATTTCATCAATTAGGATAGAACTGCATCATGTTTTCAAAAATTCCTTTTTCAAAACTCCAAGTGATGTAAATATCCTCTTCCATCAATTTTCAATCCTATTCAATCCTATTTCATTTTCCATCCCAGAATCCAATTTAACTTTGAGATTTCAAATTCATTTCATATTCAAAATTCCCAATTCAAATTCATTTTCAAAGTTTGAATTTTACTTTAAAATTTCAAATTCATTTTCAAAAGCTCCAATCAAACTCAAAGTTCAATTTAACTTTGAGATTCTCGATTCATTTCAAGCTTCAAATCCAAGGTCTAAATTGACTTTGGGATTCATCTGTATATTCAAAATTCAAATGTCTAAAATTCCTTTTCCCAAATTCAAATCAGACTTAGAAATTCTTGATTTCTCTTCTGAATTTAACTCCAAATCCATTATAAGATCCAAAATTTAACACTCATATTGGATCTCAGACTTCAGATCCAATTTACTTATAGGATTCAGAACCAATTTCACTTTGGATCTTAGACTTCAGATCCAATCTTCCATCTTGGATCTCAGACTTCAAATCCAATTCCACTTTTTGGATCTCAAACTTTCAGATCCAAATCCATTCTAGGATCCAGAACTCAATTCTACATTTGGATCTCAGACTTCAGATCCACTCCATTTTAGGATCCAGAACCCAAGTCCATCTTGGATCCCAAATCTCGGATCCCATTCTGTTTAATATCCGGAACCCAATTCCAATCCTAGATTTCAATTCCATTTCTATTCTTAAATACCATTTAATTTTCTCAGATCCATTCTAAATTTCAAAACTTCAAAATCTAAATCCAAATTTCATCTCAAGTATTCATCTCCTTTCCTAAATTCAAAAGTTCGAATTCAAAGTCCATCTCTGACTTTGGAACTTCATTTTAAAGCTTTAAGTCATTCCTCCTCATTCATTCTTCCAATCCTGATTTACTTAAAAAACTTAGAACTCCTCTGATCTATCTCAAAGTTCTAAGTTAGATTAAATCATTTCTTCACTCCTTTGCCAAATTCATCTCAGAACACTTGGAAATTTTCAAAACATCTTTCAAAAGGAGCATACATTTTTGCATTGCACAAGCATGATTCTCTGTGCATTTAGAGTTAGAATAAATTCTTAGATTATATTTAGGCAAAGCAAAAGGCATAGATCCAATCCTTGGTTCGATTACCCCTGGTAAAGGCGCCAGGAACGGTCGAACCTTGTACCGACGAGCGAATCCCGTCTCTCCATTTTCCCGCAACATTTTCAAAAACGGAGGCGAGTAATTTTCTAAATGTTTTCAAATAAAGGTCAAGTGAAAACCCGCAAAAGAGTTCCTCTTCTCTCTTTCTTTATTTCTTTTTTCTTCTCTTTCTCTTTTCTTTCTTTTATTCTTCTCCCTTCAAACAGGAGGAAAATAGAAGTTAGAAAAAGTAAAAGAGAAGGAAGAGAGAGAAACCATAAAGAGAGGAAAAATTTTGCGATGATCACAAAATTACATTACATAATAACTGGACATTGACCCGGTTCAGTACATGGATCGGGTCAGGTCCTGTACATACAGAAGTTGGGTCCAAGACCCAATAACGACTTCTTTTCAGCCTCCCTCAAGTTGTGCATGGTCCTGGACCATTAACAACTTGCCTTTCAGAAACCAAAATCTCTCCTTTGTCAGCCCTTTGGTGAAAATATCAGCAACTTGCTTTTCAGTTCGCACAAACATGTGCTCAAACTCCTTTTCTTCAACCTTTTTCCTAATCAAATGTTGATCTATCTTAATATGCTTTGCTCGACTATGATGAATGGGATTAAAAGACATATTGATGGCACTTTGATTATCACACAGTAGCAGTGATCAAGCAATAGGTTCTCCCATTTCCGTTAGGAGATGCCTTATCCATGTGGCAACTGCCATCGACCTGTATTCAGCCTTAGTACTTGACCTAGCGATCGCCTTCTGTTTTCTACTGCTCCAAGATACCATGTTCGATCCAATGAAGCTGCAATAACCAGATTCTGACCGTCGTTCATCTGGATCACCGGCCCAATCAGCATCAGCATAAATAATGATCTCATGGCCGCCGCCTGGATCTAATTCACTTTTCTTATATACCAGCCCATCACCAATTGTACCCTTCAGATAACAAAGTATTCGTTTGACTGCCTCCATATGTGACGTATGAGGTTCATGCATAAACTGAGACACCTGATTAACCGAATATACTACATCTGGTCTAGTAAAAGTCAGATATTGTAGTATGCTACGATACTTAGTGGGATCTCCATATATATCCCCTTCTTTAGAACTCAGTTTCTGATGAATGACACTTGGAGTTGCTAATGGCTTACAATCTGTCATGTATGCCCTGCTGAGAATGTCCAACGTGTATTTGTGTTGAGTAAGTGTTCGTGTATCACATCTTTTATCAACTTCCACCCCAAGAAAATACGGCAGTTCCCCTAAATCTTTCATTTTGAATATCTGATTTAATAACTTCTTTACCTCTTCAATGTGACTTTTGCAGTTCCCTGTGATACAATATCATCAACATATATCAATAGGAGAGTAGTGACATCTCCTTCATTGTGAATGAATAACGAGTGATCCAGAAATAACCGAGAAAAGCCATGCCTTTGTATCTCTAGTGAAAAACTCTTGAACCAGGAACGAGAGGCTTGTTTCAATCCATAGAGTGCCCTCTTTAGTTTGCATACATATTGCTTGGCGTCTCGTTCTGCATACCCAGTGGGTTGTTCCATGTAGACTTCCTCTTTTAAATCCCTGTGTAAAAATGCATTTTTTACATCTAACTGGCTCAATGTCCATCCATGTTCAATGGCTATACTCAACACAATACGAATGGTTCCCATCTTAACCACAGGACTGAAAGTTTCATCGAAATCTTGTTCTTGTTCTTGTGTGAATCCCTTGGCTACAAGTCTAGCTTTATACCTTTCTATGCTTCCATCTGGTTTATACTTTATCTTGTATACCCATTTTGACCCAACGACATTTCTATTTAGTGGTCTAGGCACAATCTCCTATGTCCCACATTCATGTAAGGCTTCCGTTTCTTCATTCATTGCTTCGACCCATCTTCTAGAACTTGCAGCTTGATAGAACATGAGAGGCTCATCCTCTTTATTTATGGACGTCAAGAATAGTTGAAAATCCAATGAAAAATTTTTATAGCTTACACACCTGTCAAGCGGATGTCGAATCCGTGAGGATCTTCTGATATCCATCATCTGTGAAGCAGGATCAGAAGGATCTGTATCTGTACAAGGAATGGATGAGGGTTCTTTCTCTCGTCGGGTGTATACAACACCCTTTTACCTTGTTGGCTCCAAGTTTTGTGTGACAATCTCTTCTGTTTGAGTTGCATTTGCTGATTCTTCATATATCTCCTTTTGATTGCAGTCTTCCTTAGCACTGGAGAAGAGTTCTGAATTTAACCATGGGTAGTATACCTCAACACTCGGACTTGAGTTAACAACATGAAGACTTGAATTAGGCGGCTGATCATCAAAATTCAATTCATCAAAAACTACATTTCTTGATATTTTGACGTGTTTACTAAATGGATCATAACACCTATACCCTTTGTAGTTTTCAGCATATCCCATAAACCGACATTTTAAGGCTTTGTCTTGAAACTTATGTCTCAATGAGTTGTCAATGTGAACATAGCAAATAGACCCAAACACACGTAATTCATGATAATCGGGTTGTATGCCAAATAGAGAAAAATATGGTGACTTATTTTCTAAAATGGTCATGGGCAGTCAATTTATCACATGAACTGTGGAATGAAAGGCTTCAGTCCATAGTGCTACAGGAAGATTGCTCCCGTGCATCATGCTCATTCCACTCTCAACAATATGTCGATGCTTCCTCTCAGCAATCTCATTTTGTTGAGGTGTATGTGGGCAAGACACTCTTCTCTTTATTCCATTATGTTGAAGAAAACTAACAAAGTCACTAGAGGCGAATTTGTCAGAAATATCCACCAGCAAGGGTTAAAGATGAGGTAAAGAGAGAAGAGAGAGAAGAGAGGGGTTGGCGGCAATAGGGTTTTCCCTCTTTTACTTAATATTTATAAGTGTTGTACATAGTATGACATTACACAAGAAGTAAAAACTAATTACAAACATGCCACCGCCCACACATCCCAAGATGGATCCTTGGAATGTGGTGTGGGTCGGATCCATGATCTAAAACTAACAGCCTCCCTCAAGTTGAGTATGGTCTTTGATCATGTTCAACTTGCCTTTGAGTGCCCAAAACTGATGAGCAAATAATCCCTTGGTAAAGATGTCAGCAACTTGCATATCTGACCGAATATATACAGGTTCAATTTCTTTTTCTTCCACCTTTTGCCTAACAAAATGTTAATCGATCTCGATATGCTTCGTGCGACAATGAAGGATGGGATTGAAGGCAATATTAATAGCACTCTGATTATCGCAAAGAAGCATAGAGGACGAGATTGGTTCTTGTAATTCTTGCAGTAGATGTCTCACCCATGTAACATCGGTTGTTCCTGCTGCCATTACACGATATTCTGCTTCAGTACTAGATTGTACCACTGCCTTTTGCTTCTTGCTACTCCATGTTACAATATTATTGCCGATAAGAATGCAATACCCCGAAACTAATCTTCGCTCGTCAGGATCACCCGCCCAGTCTGCGTCTGTGTAGGTGAATAGTCGATGCCCTGACATATAAGTTGTGTCCTTGGTGTGCATCAAGCCATCTCCAATCGTACCCTTTAAATACTGAAGGATCCTTTTTACTCCTTCCATATGTACATCTGTAGGAGCATGCATAAACTGTGAAGCCTGATTGACAGAGTATGCTATGTCAGGCCTAGTGAATGTTAAGTATTGTAACATCCCTACAACTCGACGATACAAAGTAGGATCATGATAAGTAGTGCCTTCTTTTGCACTTAGCTTATGATTTAGAAGGCAAGGTGTGCTAATTGGTTTACAATTCTCCATCCCTGTAGCAAGCAAGGTTTTAAAATCCGTGACTCGGAACTCGACTCGTTCTTTATTGACTCGTGACTCAGCAGGTCAACTCGGTGACTCGGACCGGGTTTTGTTAACTTTTGATTTTAAAAGAAAAACAATATATAATTTGTGTGAAACCATGTTTTTGAGTAAACATAGTCTCCAAACGTCTGTAAGAATATAAAAACAACTGCAAAGAGCTATAGAGGTTTGCTTGAATAATTGAATTTGATATTTATACAAGCACTTTGACTAATTCATGACTTGAATTAGAGGATTTGGTCACCATGAGTTCAGTCTGCTACTACCTAAGGTTCCTAAAATGGCCAATCATATATGCTAGCTTGTTTTAAAAGTTTTAATTCTCTCTCTAACAAATCCATAAATGTAAAACAGGGATATATGTGCAAATTGAAAGTTTACAGAATGCCCAATATCAACATAAATAAGCAATTTTCTCATGTATAAAACTATGCAGGAAATATATTAATGGCACAACTATAAAAAGACTACTAATATTTGAATATGTACAATGCTTGTTCACATAACAAATGGATGATGAAACCTAAATGTGACTTCCCATATGCACAGTTGACCAGCCATATATAGTGAGAATCATTTCTTTAAAATATTTTGCTAGAATAAGTTGATAACACAGGGTGAACAGTAGTTCGAACAACATGGCGATTTTATTCTAGGGATTTAAATGCTTTTTTATCTTTAAATGATTTTTATTTTATTTTTTATACAAAATCTGGGGGTAACCCTTGTTAAAATATATGTACTTATATATTTAGAAACTGTAATTTGAAACTCAAAAAACAAATTTCAAACATCCCAAAACTCGCCTGAGTCAGGCCGAGTCAAGCCGAGTCAGGCCGAGTCAAGCCGAGCCAGGCCGAGTCAAGCCCGAGTTTTGGCAAACTGAGTTTGCCTTGCCGGGTTGACTCGCTGGAGGGGCGAGCCGAGCCGAGCCGAGTCAGCCGAGTTGACTCGGCGAGTTTTAAAACACTGGTAGCAAGTAAAATATCAATGGTGTACTTATGTTGGCTCAATGTAATAGTCTCATATCGACTATCAACTTCCACACCCAAAAAATATTGCAAGGGACCCAAGTCTTTCATCTTGAATTTAGCCATCTGCATAGACTTAACCCAAGATATGTGAACCTCATCACTCCCGGTAATAATGATGTCATCAACATATATACGCACCCAAACAATAGCTGAATCACTTTTGAATATGAACAATGAATGATCTAGGAAACTTTTAGTGAACCCATGATGTTGGATCTCCGTGGAAAAACTCTCAAACCAAGATCGAGAAACTTGTTTCAAGCCATAAAGAGAGCGTCGAAGTGTATATACCCAATTGGATGAATTATGCATACTATAACCAGGTGGCTGCTCCATGTAAACTTCTTCCTTTAGTTCACCATGCAAAAAGGCATTTTTAACATCAAGTTGACTGAGTGACCATCCATGTTGTAATGTCAATGCAATGATAATCCTAACGGTGCCCAATTTTACGACTGGGCTGAACGTTCATCGTAGTCCTGCCCATACTGTTGTGTGAAGCCTCGTGCGACCAGACGAGCCTTATAGCGCTCAACACTGCCATCCGGTTTGTGCTTGATCTTGTACACCCATTTGGATCCTACAACATTCTTGTTATCCGGCCTTGATACAATTTACCATGTATTACATTCATGCAATGCTTCCATTTCCTCATTCATCACCTCTACTCAAGTACGGGAATGTACAACATCATGAAAAGAGGAAGGTTTTGTTTCTTTGGACACTCTGGTTAGAAATGTTTGAAAATCCAAAGAGAAATTATTATAACTTACCCAACGACTTATAGGATGTCTAATCCGAGTGGAACGTCGTAGAGGAGTCTCATCATTGACTGGATGGGCTCTACGAGAATAAACAAGACCAGAAAAACATGAGGATGTTGTTGTAGGAGGAATGTCTTCCATATGCGGTTCCACATCGAAAGCATAGGGTTCATTGTCTGTCAATAAAGATGAATCCTCATAAGGCAACGAGTCATATAAAAGTGAGTCACTGAGCCAAGGATCATAACTGTCCTGTGTATCTGTGGAAGATGAACCCAGAGTGTCAAAATTTTCATCATCAAAAACAACATTTCTAGATACCTGAATTTTGCCTGTATGAGGATCATAACACATGTATCCCTTATATTCATCTGCATACCCAAGAAACTTGCACTGTACAACTCTGTCTTGAAACTTATTTCTCAATGAATGATCAATGTGAACATAACATACACAACCAAAAGGATGTAGTTCTTCATATGATGGATGACAATTATAAAGAACAAAGTATGGAGAATTATCTTCAAGGATGGTCATGGGCAACCTGTTGATAACATAAACATCTGTATGGAAAGCCTCGATCCAAAGAGAGAAGGGAATACCCACAGTGTGCATCATGCTCAAGGCTGTCTCAACAATATGCATGTGTTTTCTCTCAGCTACTCCATTTTGTTGAGGGGCATGAGGGCAAGAAATGTTACGTGTAATGCCATGCTCCTTCAAATATTCACTAAAATCATGGGATATGTATTCTCCCCCCCCCCCCCCCATCACACTGAAAATATACAACATTGGTATTGAATTGGTTTTGGACTAGTGCATGAAACTGTTTGAACAACTTGAAAACTTCATGTTTGTTTTTCATGAAGTAAATCCAACTAAAACGAGTGTAAGAATCAAGAAAGAGTACATAGTATCGAGATCCAGAAAGAGAGGCAGTGGGCGCAGGACCCCAAACATCTGAGCATATAATCTCAAAAGGTTTTGTTGTTCTTTTATTGATACTATGAAAAGGAAGTACATGACTTTTGCATAAATGACAACTTGGACATTTTGACTCTAAACTGACTGCGGGTATTAGACCTTTAGCAGACAACTTGTCAAGAAAAACTTGACTACAATGACCCAAACGAAGATGCCATAAGTCTGGCTTATTAAGTTTCAAGACTCTAGATGAAGAACTATGATCTGTGGATCGACTCAAAAATGTTGGAAAGGAAGGAGCTGAAGAATCCACGGCTACGGAAGACGACGTCTTCAAAGGCACATTAGATTCTTCAAAGATGTACATGTTCTCGCGTCGTTCACCTTTAGCGAGCGTCTTCTTGGTGTGAAGATTCTTAAGATAAACAGAAGGAGTAAATTGAATGGAAGAATTTGTTTTATCAACTAATTTAGACACAGATAGAATATTCTTTTGAATAACAGGTGTGAGTAAGACATTTGACAAGGGTAATTGAGATTCAGGCAAAGAAAGGGAGACATTTCTAGTGTGAGAGATGGGGTGGTGAGATCCATCTCCTATGACTATAGTGCCATTTCCAGTGTAAGGAGTCAAGTGATAAAATTTACCTGCATCAGAAGTAACATGTGTTGCTGCCCCTGAATCAATATATCGTATACCATCATCATTTTGACGCAAGTTCATCTGATTGAAAGTAGTCATAAGGATATTTTGTACGTCCTGTGGAAGAACATGTCCCTGAGGAGTGTGTGCAAACGTCTGAGTTGCCCTCTGCCCTGGCCTCCCTGTTTTGTTCCGGTTCTGAGGATTGTACCAGCAATTTGCTTTAACATGTCCCCGCTTGTTGCATAGAAAACAAGTAGGAACATGTCCCCCTCGTGGTACACTGCCTAAGCCAAGGCCTCCTCCAGCTGGTGTAGGTAGTAATCCTCCTTTGTTTATAGTTGTTTCATTTGGACGAGGAGGAGTAAATAAGGCTCCTGTTTGAATATGCGTATGTGCCATCATCACAGGATGAGTATCATCTAACGCGTGTTCCTGATTTAAACTGACCTCATATTGCAAAAGCTTAGATTGAAGATCATCAAAACATGGAAGAACTGAGACAACCTGGAGTGTTGTGCAAAACATGCGATATTCAGATCCAAGGCTACCTAATACTTGTTGTACCATGTCCTTATCTGATACAGGACTTCTAATGGCAGCTAACTGATCTGTAATAACCCTGACATCCCCCATGAACTCTCTAATAGATTTGTTTCCTTTTCGCATGGATTGGAATTGTCACTTGAGTTGCAAAGCCCGAGATTCAGATACCTGAGAAAATGAATGAGCTAGTCCATTCCACAACTCGGCAACAGATTGATCATCAGAAATAGTTTGTAAAATACGATCAGAAAGTGTGGAAGTTATGTAAGCAACTAATGTCTGATCCCGTTGTACCCATATGTCATAAGCAGGATTGGTGGTTCGAAGTTGACTCACCTTCCCATCTTCACCTGTTATTTCTTGCATGATATGTGTAGGTGGGGCGGGTGATCGCCCATCTAGATGCCCATAAAGACCATGACTGCGAATAAAGGGCACAATCTGACGTTTCCAAAGTAAGTAGTTATCATGAGATAACTTGTAGGTCATGAGGTGAGTAAGAAAACTAGGGTTAAACTTGGAATCCATGGATTATACGAAGAATGAGAAGCCAAAATTGTTCTAACAGTGTATTGAAGAGGAGACAGCAATGGACAGCAATGCTGTGTGCTGAAAATAATATCAGCACACACGTTATTCAGAGAAAGAGGAAAACAGCAATGCTATTGTGTGCTGAAAATGATATCAGCACACACGTTACACAAAGAAAAGGAAGCAACAATGTTGTTGTGTGCTGAAAAAGATATCAACACACACGTTACACAGAGAATAGTAACGTGCGAACCAGAAAAAGGGAAAGAATCAGAAATATTTTGGGGAGAAAACAAAAACTCGGCAGACTGAAACAAGATGTTAAGACGTGCGTACCAGAAATATTGAGAATGAGAAGAACCAAAAAAAAAAAATTGGAATGACGTGAAAGATTTATAAGAAAAAGGAGGAAAGAAGCGAAACTGATTAAGGAAGAAGGGACAGAAATAAACCTACGTTCTTTAGCAGCACGTGTTGGTCTTTAGAGGCCTTCTAGATGATTGATTTCCACGCTTGTGCTTTGATACCATGTCAGAAATATCCACCTGCAAGGGTTAGAGATGAGGTAAAGAGAGAAGAGAGAGAAGAGAGGGGTTGGTGGCAATAGGGTTTTTCCTCTTTTACTTAATATTTATAAGTGTTGTACATAGTATGACATTACACAAGTAAAACTAATTACAAACATGCCACCGCCCACGCATCCCAAGATGGATCGTTGGAATGTGGTGCGGGTCGGATCCATGATCCAAAACTAACAGAATTCACCTCCTCCGTCACACTGAAAATTGAGAATGTTGGTAGAGAAATGGTTCTGAACAAAGGAATGAAATTTCTGAAACAATCCAAAAACTTTTGATTTGTGCTTCATGAAAAATATCCAAGTATAACGTGAATAACTATCAACAAAAATGAGATAATATTTACTGCCAGAAAGAGAAGCAATTGGAGCAGGACCCCAGACATCAGAACATATGACCTCAAAGGGCCTTGAAGCTCTCTTATTAATGGAATTGAATGGCAAAACACGACTCTTACATAAATGACAACTAGAACACTTTATATCAATGACTTCTGAACTCAGACTGGACTTAGGAATGAGATTATTTGAGACAAGTTTTTCAATAAAATGACGACCACAATGACCCAGACAACTATGCCAAAGTCTTGGCTTATTACATTCAGAAATGGCAAACACAAACTTAGAAGGAGCGAGAAATTGATTTGATGAGGCTTCAAGGATGAGTAGTCAGAATGAACAGAGGAAGGATCTTCTTGAAAGATGTACATGTTGCCCCATCTTTTTCGCTCAGCGAATGTCTTCCTCGTGCGAAGATCCTTAACATAAACAGAAGAGGGAGTAAATTCAACTGAAGCATTAACATCATTAACAAGTTTTGAGACAGAAACAATATTCTTCTGAATATTAGGAACATGAATAACATTTGGAAGTTTAAGAGAGGACTTGGACATGGGTATAATGGCATTTCCAATGTGTGAGATAGAATGATGAGAACCGTCTCCCGTGACTATGCTATTCTTACCAACATAAGGAGAGAGATTCAAGAGTTTACCCGCATCACCCGTGACATGAGTCGCTGCTCCAGAGTCGACGTACCAAGTGCCTTTATCATTTTGCTTCATATTCAAGCCTGCCAAGGCTGCCAACAACAACTCTTTTACTTCTTCATCCCTCCTAGCCTCAGCTTGTGATGATTTTCCCTTGTTTTGAGGGTTGAACCAACAATTTGCTTTAATATGCCATTTCTTGTTACATAAAAAACAGGTGGGAATGGGCCTTTGTCCTTGTATATTGGGTGTTGGAAGTATACCACGACCTCCAAAAGTATTTCTCCCGTGGCCTCCCCTTCCTCGAAAGAAATTTCCTCTACCTCTACCATAAGTCATTCCTGTGGCCAGCACATCTTGGGTTCCTGAATGTCCATGAATGTCTTCAGAAGATCCTTTCAGAGTCATTTCATATTGTAATAGTTTGGCACGAAGGTCTTCAAATTTTGGAAGTTCTGGTAAACATAATAAAGTGGTCGTCATAGCATGATAATCTGGCCCCAACCCACTCAAAGTTTGTTGTACCTTATCCTTTTCACTAACGAGACACCCCACAATAGCCAGCTGATCCGTGATGCCTTTCATTTTGTTCAGGTATTCCATAATAGACATGGAATCTTTCTTCAACATTTGAAATTCTCGCTTGAGAAATATGATTCTCGCCTCAGAGATCTGCGAATAGGTCTGAACTAGCTTGTCCTACAATTCTTTGGCCGGACAATCATCAGGAATGGCTACAAGAACCTCTTGTGAGAGGGTTGAAATGATGTATGTCACTAACGATTGATCCCTTTTCATCCATGTAACATATTCTGGATTCTTGAGAAGAACAGTAGATTGCACCCCTTTATCGTCCATCTTTTCCTGTGAAGTGAACTCTGGAGGAGGTGGAATCGATCCATTCAGATGACCAGAGAGGTCCTGACTCCTTATGAACGAAACAATCTGTCTTTTCCAGGTTAAGAAGTTGGAATTATTCAGTTTTTCAGAGACTAGTTGACCGAGAAAGTTGGAAGAGAGACCGGACTGCGGAAGGGGGGAATCCATTTGAGGGGAAAGTAAATTATGATAGAAATCGGCACAGAGATATGAAAGAAATTTATGACAGAGAATAAAGGTTTGACAGGGAATGAAATAATATTCAGATAGAAAAATAAAAGGATGATCGTATATACTATTTCAAAACTATGTAAGGCACACAGTAGATATGGAGGCAAATAATGAAGAACTCATGCGGACAGAAGAAACGAGAAGGGACAGATCTGAAATAACCAGATCTGAAATAACCAGCAGGTATAAAGAATAAACAGGGAAGCTCGGCTTTTGCGTGATACAGGGGAAAGTGAATCAGATTCACGTGCCTGAGCAAATCACGTGAAGAGTTAGAAAGTAAAACGAGAGAAGGGCCAGGTTCATGTGATTAGGCAAATTGCGTGAAAGAATAGGACTCGAATCCACTAGAAAAGAGAAGAGGAAGAATCGTTAACTTGACAGAAAAGAAAAATAGGTAACAGTAGGCTGAATACGATTCAGATCTGCGATGGAAGATAGAAAAGAGAGGAGGAAGAATCGTTAACTTGACAGAAAAGAAAAGGAGAATAACTTGTAGGAGAGAAAATCGACTTTTCACGTTGACAGAGTGATGTCGAGACAACTCTTTACACCCAGAAGTTTTCACGTTGACAGAGTGAAGCCGAGACAACTCTTTACACCCAGAAGTCACACTGCTCTGATACCATATTAGAAAAGGAAGTCTTCACGTTCAGTTATGTAGGAAAAGAAAGAACAAAATAACGAAAGAAGGGGTTGCAGGAAGAAAAGACGTCAGAGTCACAGACTGCATCTATCAATGTATTAATATATCGAATACAAGATTTTAGGGTACGAAAATACCCTCTAACAATATCTTAAATTACATTACATGATAACTGGACATTGACCCGATTCAGTACATGGATCGGGTCGGGTCGTGTACATACAGAAGTTGGGTCCAAGACCCAATAATGACTTCTTTTCAGGTTAAACCGTTCATCGCGGCTTTACCAGGGGTAATCAAACCAAGGATCAAAAGTGTGCTTAGTTTTGCTCAACTTGTCTAAATCGTGTTCTATTTCCTAAATGCACAAAGAATCAGGCATGTGCTATGAATTTCTGAAAATGCAGGTTTGAAAACATGATTTTTGCTTTGAATATTTGAAATACTTGAAAAATTCTTGGAAAAGATAACACTTGGAAAATCATGAGCCTTGTTAAGAGAATATTTATGAAAAAAAGAAAATCGATTTCTGCAAAAATACAAGTGTTTTGTGAAAATCGATTTCTGAGGAATTTCAAGTAACTTTGGGAAAAACTTGATTTTTCTGAATTCAGTCTTTGAAATTAAAGATATTAGGACTTCGAAAATCATGGATTTGAACTTGAGAAGTATTTGAAATATCATTAAAAACTCAGAACTTTGAGAAAATCAATTTCTGAGAAAGACTTGAGAAATTTTGAGAAAATTGATTTCTCTTAGTTGGAATTGGAAATTGCAAATGAATGAAATGAAGGAATATGGATTTGAAAGACTTGATTTTGAGGAATTGAGAAAATCCTTTTGTATTTTTTGAGAAATGCAGTGCATTTTGAAGTTAGCCTAAGAGTGTAGGCTGAATGTGGCTAATACGAAGATCACAAATCTGAGTCTCATTCGTATTTTGACTATGGCCATAAATACGAATTTCACCAAGTTTGTCAACTCCATAAGAGCTAGTGCACGTGCCATTCGTGTAGACCATGGTGAATTTATAAAAATATGCATGAATTGGTATACATTGCAGTTATACATCAAAGTTTAAAACTATATGCAATGCAAATCCTAATCTATGCAGGAATTGAAATTCTTATTCCAAATTTAATTACAATTTACATCACTAATTGAATTTAAATATAGAAAAATAAAGTCTTCAATGTCCCTGCAAAACTAGAAAAATAGATTAGTGAAGATATGTTGGCTTTTCTAGGTTTATCCAGCAATATCTGGAAATTGCTGGATTTTGCAAGTTATAAGTTTTTTTCCATGAATCCCTGATATAAACTTAATGAAATATGAAATAAAACTAAACAAATAATAAAAATGAGATTTAAAAATTCGAAATTGGGGTCAAAATGACCAAAATACCCCTGATAGCAAGACTATGGCCTTGAAGTCAGGGTTTTCAGAAAGATATTTTGCAAATGCAAGTTTTAAAACTCAAATAAGGATAAATTGAACCAAAAATGATATGGTATGATTAAAAATATGAAAACTAGGGTTTAGAATTTCGAAATTGAGGTCCAATGACCAAATTGCCCCTGATAGCAAGACTATGGCCTTGAAATCAGGGTTTTCATAAATAAATTTTGGTAAAAACTTTGGGTTTATGGTTTAAATGAAGTCAAATAAACACAAAATTGATCATGAAACATCCTAATATGATTATAAACATGAACAAAACCTAAAAATGAGAACTTATACACGAAAATCAAGAAATATCACAAAAATCACAATTTTGGCAGTGTTTCTGGATCTTGCAGGTACCCTGTTTTGCAATTTGATCCATTCAAGCATCAAATGGATTCCACAATTCATAAAAATTGGCATATGCACTTATTATAACCCTAAAATCAGATTGGAATTGTAAAAATATATTTTTATAATTATTCCAACTCGAAAATCGCATTAAAACCCTAAAATAAGCTATTTTTGTCTATGGTCACATACCAGTTTCAGTGTTAGACCCGAATCTTGGGTCAAATCACCATAGAAATTTCTGAAATTTTACAGAGGTAAACTAGAACGAAAAACAAAAAATTCCCTATTTACAGATCGGAAAAAGCATCTCCGAAGAGGGAAAAACCCTTCCAGCAATCCGGACTAAAACTTAATGAATATAAAATTGGTTAACACAGGTACTTCCGATTGAAAATACAGAAATAAATAGCAAACTTAATCAAAAATTTCTGAAATTTCAGCAGTAAATATTAGACATAAACATAATGAACTTCTTTTTTTACAGATTCTGAATCTGATCTACGGTTTGAGATCTATGATCAGTACAAGTCAGATTAGGGTTTTGGTAAACCCTAACGAGTTTTAAATTTTAAATCTGATTCTCTGACAAAGGAAAAATACCAAACAGAAGTAAACAATTATCATAATTTCACAGTAAATATTTCACATCAATATGAAGCCACTCATTTTACAGATCTTGAATCGGATATCGAATGAGAAAAATAACACAATTACACTTTTCCTATGAATTTCAACAACGATTTTAAATGATTGAAAATCATGGTTTAATCTTTTATTTTTTTTAATAGGGTTCCCGAATCCCAAAACGTCTAAATTTTTTAAAGTAGTTCACTGACATATCCATGTATCACATATAAAAAAATCAGAAATTTACAGTGAGTACTTCAATACGAAATAACATGTTCTTTATTGATTTAAGCTTAAAACACACAGAAATTTAATAAAACTTAATAAAACATGCATTAATCAATGAGAACAAATAAAATAATATCCAAACAGTAAAATAAAATTAATTTCTATGCTAGAACACATGTAATAAACATGAATAAGTAAAAAAGTAAATAAAACACAGGGAATCCATGGCTGGAATTAATATTTACCTTTGAAATCATGGATTTAACCCATTTAACGGGTAAATCACATGTTTTCATGGTTAAGGACATGAAAATCAATACAATAATTGATTCTAACGGATTAGAATCCCTGGACAAACAGTAAAACAGGGTTAGATCACCTTCTTGGACCGTTCTTGGGGTTGAATCCATGGTTTAATCCATGCAATAGAAGGCATCAATGGCTAAATCCATGTTAAAATATGAAAAAACATTAAGTAAAACTAAAAAAATTAAGAAATTATTACCTTGAGGTTGCAGCAATGGAGGAAGGGCTGGAGAAGAGAGAGAAGCTCCAAGAATCCAAGAGGAAAGAGATTGGGAAGGTCGACCCCTATGGGCTTCCTTTTATAATAAAAAATTAGGTTTTAAAAATTAGAAAAATTGAAAATTTTGGACTCTAAAGGGGGGGGGGGGCGATTTTCCTAATTGGGTTTGACATTTTGAATTTCCTAATTAGGCTCTTACCTAACCTAAGACTCCTAGCTAAAACCTAAAGGCTCCAAATGTGGTGCCACCTAATGTGGGCCCACATTCGTTTTTCAAGTTTTAATTAAAACCTTTAAAAACACTAGTTTAAAAACCAAATTTTAAAATGGGTTTTCAAAATGGATTTTGACTCTTCTAAACTTAACACTAACAAAGACACTAACTAACCCTAGTCTAACCCTGACTTTCTCAAATGTGGCGCCACCCTGAGTGGACCCCACTTGACTTTTCAAAAAATGATTTTAAAGCATGAAATTGAGAGAATTTTCAAAAGATTTTCAAAAGTAAGCTTTAATAGAGTTCCAACTGGGTCAGAACTCCTCTGGATGTGGCACCAATTGAGTGGGCCCACATCAGGTTTTGAAAAATTTGAAATAAACACTGAAAATAACTTTGAAAAGGGGTTAAAATCAATAATTGAAATTCAGAATCTTTGAAAATAGAGTCTCAAGTAAACTGGAACTCCGATTTAGAGTCCTAGATTTTTAGGACTCTGAGATTTTGGGTTTTAAAAGCCAAATGAAGGAGCTTTTGAAAAGATTTTACCAAAAAATGGTGAAACAAGTCGAAAAATACAGTCAGGGTTAGACTCCTAACTCAATGAGAACTCTGAAATAGAGTCCTGAATTAACTTGACTCTGTAAAATGACCTAATTTTTTAAAACGAATATAAAAGAATAAAAATGAAAGTAAAAATAGACTCTAGAACAGACTTCTGACTGGATTAGGACTCTGGGACAGAGTCCTGATCGGACTGAAACTCTAGATTTTTTTGGTATTTTTTTGAAAAACAGATGAAAGAACTTGTGAAAACAGTGAAAACAATAGCAAATATTGAAATAAAATAGAGTTCTGATTCAACTCAGACTCTGGGGACAGAGTCCTAATTGAACTAGGACTCTCAGATTTTTGGATTTTCTGAGAAAACAAATGAGAGAATTTTGAAAAATAGTTAAAAAATAGGATAAAATTGAAGTTTTGGTTCAGAGTCCTGATCTGATTAGGACTCTGAGAAAGAGTCCTGATTCGATCAGAACTCTAAGAATTTTGGTTTTTCTGATAAGTAAATGATGAAATTTAAACAAAAATTTTGAAAACCAGTGAAAATGAAGTGAGAAAACCAGCTTTGGTAGAGTCCTAATTTGATCAGGACTCTGGGGTAGACTCCTGATTTTATCAGGACTCTGGGATAAAACCTCAGAATTTTGAAATTCTTTGATAAAAGTGTAACAACTTTGATAGATGGAAAGATTTTTGAAAGATTTCTCTCAAAATTGAAATCAGGATCATAGTATTGGTCCAACTAGGACTCTCTGAACAGAGTCCTGTTTTGACTGAAATTCTGAGTTTTGACTCATTTTGAAAGATTTGGCTAAAAACAGGTAAAAATAATGACAAAAGACAGAGTCCTAATCCAACTGAAACTCTGAAGAAGAGTCCTAATCCGACTAGGATTCTTGAAGAAGAGTCCTAATCGAACTAGGACTCTAGGATTTTGGCTAAAACGGAAGATTTTGAAAGGTTTTCTCCAAAACAGGTAAAAAATATAGTAAAAGGTAGAGTTCTGATCCGACTGGGACTCTGGAAAAAGAGTCCTGATCCAATTAGGACTCTAGGATTTTGGCCAAAATAGAGAAAATGGACAGAGGATATGACTATAACATGTTTAAAATCAAAATGGAGTTTTGAAAATGTTTTAAAAGATTCAAACAGATGAAAATACAGAGTCCTGATCCAAAAATTTTGAAATTTTTGATAAATGAACGAATCCAGAAGCGACACCACCTAAATTGGTCTCATCTGAGAATTGAAATCAGTTGAAAATTGAGTTTAAAACGAATCCAGATTGTTTTCTGAGAAAACATTTCAAAATATAAGGTCCTGGGGGTTAGAAAACGACAAAATGTTGATTAAAAACCCAGGTTTTAAAATTGTTTTTGAAAGAAAAGTTTTAAAACCCGAATCTGGATTAAATATTTTGAAAACAAGAATGCTGGATCTCGAAAATGAGATGTAAAGACATTCAATGTTATGCAATGCAATGAAATGATATGCCGAATATATGCAATGACACATGAAATATATAAACACTGGATGAGGATAAAAATTTGGGGTGTTTACACGGATACAGTCCATGATGTGGATAAAACAAGGCCCATAGCAACACTGACAGGAATGAATGAACAAAAAGCAACCATACCATGAAGCTCTAAAAGATGGATATGGACGTCTAGCATTTTCTGAAAGAAATATAGCATTAGCAAAAATCTAAAGTTTTAACTTTGTAATTCCTAGATTTTTAGGCAATGAATGAAGCTCTGTTACAAACTTAAAACATTTTTCAGTTTATAGCCATAATTTTTACGGCATCAACTCGTAGCAGGAATCAACTGGTTCCAGTCTTTTCTTTAATTGGATACGGTAGCCATTGCTTAGAATAGTTTTGGCATCAGACATTCTAACAGTACCAGTTCCCTGTATCTGTGCTCACCCCTCCCAATTGATTATAACCATGATGAGACCAATGATTGTATATTTGACATGTTTTTCTGTCTAGACCGATTGCAAATAAGCAAAAAAGAAAGAGGCAAAAGTTTCGAAAAGACAAGTTATCCACATTCATTCGCTGCACATCGTTTACTGCAGCATATGGTACAAAGAATTAAAAATAAAATGCACTCAAAGTTCAGATAGAAATCTTTCTTTCAAGTTTTCCTGCTTTAAGGGCACATTTGCATGCCAAAGAAAGGAGTGCCGCACAAGATAATGTGCGGAGCCTCTCTCCACCGAAACGAAGTCTGACAGACCCCCCCCCCCCCCCCCCCTTGTCAGAATTTGTTTCCGCTGAAGAGAGAGGGGGGGGGGGTGCTCCCATTGAAAATGGGTCGTATTCTTTGCAGAAAGAGATTCCCATGTTTCAATGGGAGTTTGTGGGGCCTGCAGCAACGCATGGGCCCCATAAAATTCTGTGGAAAACCCAGACTTTCTGTGGCATGCAAATGTTCCCTAAATGTCTCTTTTAGGAACAGTAATCATACATAACAGCCCGATGACCTGCCCCAAATATAAACCATCGAAATTGCCTTAAATAATGTTAGATCATTACCCTCTTATGAAAAACAGCCATCTACTTTTAATATAGTGAAAAAATAAGACCAACAAAGTAGATCAGTCAGAATACTTCAAAAGGTTAGGAGTTAGGACTAACCAGGTACATATGTGCACATTCATATGGGGATTAAATTGCTTGCAGTACAACGGTTATCAATGATATCAAATTTAAATTTAAAAATTATAATCTCATACTTAAGGTTGTCACTCGATCGCACCTGAGCTGGATCTGATGGGTCTGGACCCAGATCCGACTATGACGTGCTGATACCGGGTCCAGGACTGAATGGACCTGTCTTAGGAAGGACCAGATCTAGGACTATGTTCACTTAGCAAAAACAAGACTGAGTAAACTCTTAACTTTTTATATATTTCACCCTGAACTTAATCTTAATCAAACTCAGGTCTGTCTGAAATTTATAAACCAGAGCCAGATCCAAACACTAATTGGATCTTTTGGGTTTTGCCCGCTTAGCTGCTCGGAGCCACTGCATGAAGCCTGAATCCGATCTGAAAAAGTATCTGTTAATATATATATATATACCATAGTCACAGATATTGGCGATATTTTGAAAATATCATGATATGATGGAAAAATGATATTAAAGGTAAAATATAATGATATTTTCAAAATATCAGAAATTTATATATATCGCGATATTATCAATCCGTTTTACTTTTTATTTATTTTTTACATTTTAAATATGTTTTTCTTCTTTCTTTTATATATTTTACTTATTTTTTATTATTTATGTACTTTTTGTCTAAACATGACATTTTTTAAGTCCCAAGATTTTCCTGATATTTTCCCAAGATTTATCACCAAACCAATAATATTGCGAGAAATAGCCTAGCCGAAATATAGCGGATTTCGATAATTGTGACTATATATATATATATATAGTTTTGCAATTTTGTAATTTGTAATGCCCACCTGGAGAATTTTTATCTTTTTACCCCTTGTAATTTGAAGGGTCCATTTGTTAAGATATATAAACCAAAATACCCATTAAGGACATTTTGGTCATTTCATTGTAATAGGTGTCAGCCTATGTCCCAGGGACTCTTCAATTAGGTGCTGCACCCGCGTCGCACCCGATGCGGTCAACCTGACCCTGGGTTTAAGTCAACGCACTCAGGGTCATTTATGTCCAACTTTTAGACTATATATATATATATATATATATATATATATATATATATATCATTTTTTTGTCGCACCTCCGCACCCAAGTTTTTTTAAAGTGCCGCACCCCCGCACTCGGACCCGCACCCACAACCATGTGACATAGGTGTCAGCCACCTTTATTTTTTTTATTTTTTTTGTTTGTTTGTACGTTTCTCCTTTTTGAAATAATGGGGCAGCTCCAACTAGTTGTTGGAGTGTGACCGTTGCGAGCAGCCCAACAACTACTTTAGGCTGCTCTCTTAAGGGATCTTGTATTATAAATAGGCCATTAAGGCCTTTGTATTTCTTACTCTCTAGAAGAGGTTTCCCCATGCAATAACAAATATATTTTGACTCTTGTGAGGGTGGTGTGGCTTATTCAATCAAGAGTTTTTCTTGATTGTGAGTGTTCTTGCAAGTCCATAAGTGACATCTCTTTGGATTTAATCAATCCATTATACGGTATCAAAGCTTTGGTGCTCTTGAAGTATTATTCATGGATAATATCAAGAGGAGGATCGTGAGCATGGTGGATTGTTGCATCGGGAAGTGCACCATCAAAAAGCTTTTCAAACAAATCTTGTATTTCTCTCTCTCTCTCTCTTTCTCATTGCAAATCATGAAGAATGAAAGATAAGTAATCGTCCCCATTCCCGTATGACTCAATGATGTGAATTATGTGATGTGGGCATCAATAGTGAAACGCAAAATATGGGAAAAAGGTCTATGGGATTTGGTTGATGGTACCGAAAGAGAGACTAAACTCATTTGTACTAAAATTGAGAATGAAAAGGATGTTGCTCTTTAAGGAGAAGAGATGTCTAAAGCAGTCTCCAATTATGAAAAGAAATAGAAAGAGTCGAGGATGGGTCATAACACGATAATTGGATGGCTCATAAAAAATGTAGACATCCACAAGTGTTCTAGTTTGGTGAAATTCAATTTCGCTAGTGATGCATGAAAATACCTTAAAAATATGTATAGTCTTAAGGACATTACTTATATATGCAATCTACAAAACAAAGTAAGAACCATGACCCAAAGAGAGATGAGCATTAGGAAATATTACAATACACTATCTCTCCTTTAGGATGAATTGGCTCTTCTAGAACCAGAATGGCATTGTCCCCAAGATGTAGAACTCAATGAAAAACAAATTAGAAGAGAACATTTCTACCAATTCGTTAATGGGTTTAGACCTGAATTTGAAGGGACCAAGTCGGCTCTCATTCATAAAGGATGTGTATTGTAATGAAAAGAGGCAGAAGCACCAATAGGGCAAAAAGTCACTCTTTAAGAGTGACTACAAGAGCCAAGAACACAAACACCAAATGTGCACACACAAAACTCACAAATATAGAAAATGACTTAAAGTCATAAGTTGGATTTATTGAAGAAAGGAAGAGAAGGGTGTAAAAACCCATACCTACAAGAGGAGAATACCTCCTCTATTTATAGAGGAGGGAGGCTCTAAAAAGGAACCACAAGGGGGCTCCCTTGTAGACGTTGGGAGCGCCAACGGTCAGAAATCTGACCATTGGAGCCCCAACGACTACAAGTGTGGGGCCCCTTGTGGTCATTACAAAAGGAAAAAAATAAAAGAAAAAAAGTAAAAGAAAAAAAGGAAAAAGTAAAAAAAGAAAATAGAAAAATACATTGGTGGTTTTACAATAATACCCCTATCGAGTATTTCACTAAAAAGAAGAAATAGTATATATACATATATGTATATATATACTTATATATATATATATACGAATGTATATATATATAAGTATATGTATATATATATATATACATATTTTAACACGCTCCCTCAAACTTTACGGGGAGAAGACCGAAAGTTTGCTAAGGAGGAACATAAATCGTGGAGTTGGAAGCGCCTTGGTGAAGAAGTCAGCCAGTTGATACTCTGAAGTGACATATGGAAATGTGATGGTGCCTTTGAGATATTCGTCTCGAACATAATGGCAATCCATTTCGATATGCTTGGTCCGCTCATGAAAGGTGTGATTGCTGGCAATGTATATCGCACTCTTGTTATCACAACAGAGCTTGGTGGGAGTGGAAATGGAAACGCCCATGTCACCAAGAAGACTTCTGAGCCATACAATTTCCATAGTTGTCATAGCCATAGCCCGATATTCAGCTTCAGTAGATGATAAGGAGACCTTCTGCTGCTTCTTGCATCTCCACGAGATGAGAGATTCACCTAAAAAAATACAAAGACCCGTAATTGAGATACGATCATTGGGATTTCCTCCCCAGTCAGCATCAGTAAAAGCAGTCAATTCAAGAGATGAGGAAGAGGATAAGAAGAGTCCCTTGGAGATGGTATTTTTGATATATCGCACAATTCTCATTACGGCCGCCATATGAACCGTGGTAGGTGCATGCTGAAATTGGCTTGCTGCATGAACCGCATGAGCTATGTCAGGATGGGTAATGGATAGATAGGTGAGGGATCCAATTAATTGACGGTAGGGAGTTGGATCTTCAAGGAGAACACCATCTTCAAGTCTTAGTTTTGCATTGATAACTTCGGGAGTCTCAACTTTCTTTTCATCAGATATTCCTGATTTGGTACAAATTTCTGCAACTAACTTCATTTGAGATAAGATGTATCCTCGTGCGGAATAAGCCACTTCAATTCCTAAAAAATATCTCAAATAACCAAGGTCAGACATATCAAAAGTATCTTTTAGTATAGACTTAACATCATTTACTCCCTTTTTGTTATTCCCAGTGATGTGATGATCATATCATCAACATACAGCAGAAGCATAATAAAGGAGTCACCTGTCCTTTTGACAAAAAGAGCAGTGTCAGTATAGCAAGAAGAAAAACCTAAATTGATTAATACATTACTAAACCTGTCATACCAAGCTTTAGGAGCTTGCTTAAGTCCATATAAAGCCTTTTTTAATTTTAAAACTTTTCTATTTAAATTCATACCTGGAGGTGGTTCCATATAAACTTCTTCATTTAAATTATCATTCAAGAAGGCATTTTTAACGTCAAGTTGAAAGATGGGCCATTTTTTAACAGAAGCTATAGCAATAAGGGCTCGAACACTAGTCATTCGAGCAACTGGGGCAAAAGTTTCATCATAGTCTACCCCATACTCTTGGGCATAACCTTTGGCTACCAACCTAGCCTTATATCTTTCTAATGAACCATCACTCTTAGTTTTTACTTTAAACACCCATCTACATACAATGGGTTTCTTGCCATTGGGAGGATCAATGATTTCCCAAGTTTGCGCCTTTTTAAGGGCATTAAGTTCAAGCTCCATAGCTTCATTCCAATGATCATATTGTTTAGCATCATTGTAATGAGATGGTTCATGAAAGGAGTGAAGAGCAAGAAGACATGCTCGATAATTAGGGGAAAAAGAGTCATAAGAAACAAATCTATTTGGAATATTAGGAATGCGATTTGATCTTCTTTGAGAGGTTTCTTCTATCGACTAATTTTGAGAAAATCTTTCAAGGGCACAAGGAGGATTTCTTTCATTCCTTCTAGAGTAGACTTGTATTTGTCTTGAAGCATTTTCTTCTAAGTTTTGATCATTATTTGGATGTTCAACAAGATCTTCATTAAGAGGTTCATTAAGATCAATATGATCATCTATGATGTTTTCTTGAGGTAACAAGTCAAATAAAAAAGAATAGTCAATATTTTTATTTGGTTGATGCGAAAAACCATTTTCTTCTTCGAGAAATGTGACATCTTTTGAGATATAAAGTTTATTATTAAGTATGTCAAAACATCGATATCCTTTTTGTTTTTCGCCATATCCCAAAAAAATACATTCAATAGCCCTAGGAGAAAGTTTATCATTTTTGCGAGTTAAAACAAAGCATTTACATCCAAAAATTCTTAATCTTTTATAATCGGGAGACATATTGTAAAGTTTTTCAAATGGAGAAAGATTTTTCAAAGAGGATGAAGGGATTCTATTGATGAGATATGTTGAAGTTAGAACCGCTTCGGCCCAAAAGGGTTTTGGGATATTTTTTGAAATCAATAATGTTCTTGTAGTTTCTATTATGTGCCTATGCTTTCTTTCCGCAAGACCATTTTGTTGCGGAGTGTTGGGACAAGAACGTTGATGACAAATTCCATTTTCTTTTAAGTAATTTTGAAAATCATTAGACATATATTCACCTCCCGAATCGGACCTAAGAATAGATAGATTTCTCAAAAATTGATTTTTAACCATTGCATGAAATTCTTTAAAGAACGAGAAGACTTCAGATTTGCGACTTAGGAAGTATATCCACGTAAATCTAGTGAAGTCATCAATAAAGACCACATAATACGAAAAACCTCCTTTAGGTAAAATTGGGGAAGGTCCCCACACATCGGAATGAACAAGTTCAAATGGCCGAGTGGCAAAATAACTTCTTTGAGGAAATGGAGTAGCTTTAGATTTCCCAAAAATGCAATCTTTACAAGTCATGTGATTGTCTTTACAAGTATTGTTCAAAAAAGGGAAAAGAGATATTTTTACAAAATTTGGATGACCAAGTCTCTCATGCCAAATTTCAATACTTTTGTCTTTAACAAGATTGCAAGATGACTTAGATGGAAGCGTCAAAAAGTCCATAAAATAGAGATCACCCCTTCTATGGCCTTGCCCAATCAGCTTCCCTGACTGGAGATCCTGCACGATGCAATCTTTAGGTGAGAAAGAGACTTGGCATCCATGGTCGGTGATTTGGGAAACGGAAAAGAGATTTAAATTAATTTTTGAAACAACTCTTACTTTAGGAACAAAAAAGTTTTGAGAATTTTTGAAGTCAAGTGTTCCAATACTTTCAATTTTTAATGACGTTCCATCGGCCATTGAAACATAGGAGGACATGGGTTCGGAAAAAACATTGGAAAGAGAGGTTTTATGAGATGTCATATGAAAAGAAGCACCAGAGTCTAGTATCCACATACCTGGAGGTGATGAAGAGTAGGCGATGGTGGCTCCGGATGTTGAAGGAGAAGACTTGAGAAGGTGTTGGAGAACTTCAGAGATATGATTAAGAGTTTCTTTGATATCTCCTTCTTTGGTACTTTCTGCCTTCTTTGGAGAATTTTCTCCAACCGCGGCAACCTTTCCTTTAAGCTTTGGACAAACCGGTCTAATGTGCCCCGGTTCATTAAAATAGTGGCATATGATTCCCTTTCTAGGCCCATTGATATTTTTGTTAAAGTGGGGAGGTCTATATGCTTTAACATTTGATCCGGGCCTATTAACGGCCAAAACCTCATCATTCCTAATGCTCAAGCCAAGTCGAGTTTCTTCTTGACATACCTCGGCAAGAGCATCTTCAATAGGTAGGGCTTTGCTTCTATGGAGAAGAGATGCCCTCACTTGTTCAAATTCCGGGCGAAGTCCATGAAGGAATTGAAAAAAATGCTCCTTTTCAATTTGTTCCCTTCTTAGTTCAATGTCTTGTGGAGCAACCCATTTGGGCTCAAGAAGGGCAAGCTCATCCCAAAGAGGGGTTAGAGAGCTAAAATAGTCCCGAACACTCATATCCATTTGTTTGGTTGAACGAATTTTTTCTTGACAAAAGAATTGCCGAGCAAGATCCTTTTGGGTATACATACCCTTAAGGAAAAACCAAGCCTCATTGGCCCTTCTAAACTTGGCAATATTAGCACAATTTTTAAGATCTACATTGTTCATAAACCATGCCAAAATTTTGGCATGGTTACTTTCCCAATCCTCGATTTTGGATTGATGTTCATTAATGGCTTTGATGCGCTCATCGCCATCTAAAGCCTTTTCAACTTCATTTTCAATTTTGGTAAGAACAAGAGAGGGTTCGCGAGTAGTCCCCATAACAAATCCCCAAAGTTTCTTACCTCTTAGATGATTTTCCATAGCAGAGGCCCACATGAGATAGTTGGACCCATTCAGCTTGAAAGAAAGCTCCACTTTAGAGTCACATTCCATCGGCACCAAATATACTTCCTTTCTTCAAAACTTTGAGAGGCACGCTTTCCAAGATGACAAAAGAAAAGCCCAATCACCAACCGAGCTCTGATACCATGTAATGAAAAGAGGCGGAAGCACCAATAGGGCAAAAAGTCACTCTTTATGAGTGACTACAAGAGCCAAGAACACAAACACCAAATGTGCACACACAAAACTCACAAATATAGAAAATGACTTAAAGTCATAAGTTGGATTTATTGAAGAAAGGAAGAGAAGGGTGTAAAAACCCATACCTACAAGAGGAGAATACCTCCTCTATTTATAATGGAGGGAGGCTCTAAAAAGGAACCACAAGGGGGCTCCCTTGTAGACGTTGGGAGCCCCAACGGTCAGAAATCTGACTGTTGGAGCCCCAACGACTACAAGTGTGGGGCCCCTTGTGGTCATTACAAAAGGAAAAAAATAAAAGAAAAAAAGTAAAATAAAAAAAGGAAAAAGTAAAAAAAGAAAATAGAAAAATACATTGGTGGTTTTACAATAATACCCCTATCGGGTATTTCACTAAAAAGAAGAAATAGTATATATACATATATGTATATATATACTTATATATATATATACGAATGTATATATATATAAGTATATGTATATATATACATATTTTAACAGTGTACCAACCATAGTCGAAACTCTTGAAGAGTTCACTATGAAAGAAAATAGGTTAAAGAAACCATCTGCCTCAAAGGATGAAGAATCCGTGCATGCTATGTCAAAGCCCCATAATCACACTAGGAGTTATAAACCTCCTCACTTTATAAAAAATGACAATGGAAGAAACTCTAATGACTATGAAAGAAGTCAAAATGATAAAAAAGTGATCATGAATACAAAAAAAGGTGGTAAAATCATATGCTACCATTGCTATGAATCGGGACACATCAAGTCATTTTGTCCCAAAAGAAGGAAGGAGGATTATAGAGATGATAAAAAGGTTGTTTCGGTGGAAGCATTCTTTGAAAAAATGATGTAGACTCCAAATACATCGGCTCATTATCTTTGGCACATATAATGGAGGCATTATAACCAATGTTCAAAAATCAAGCTTCCTCCTTCTCAGGAGAGGCCATATCCATAAGTGGTGACCCCAGTAAGACTTCTTGTATCCTTGACTCCTGTGCCTATTTTCATATGACTCCAAATGAGTCTATATTATCTGAGTGTCATACTAACCTGAATAAGTCTTATGTTTCAACCGCGGATGGAACTTTCTTAAAAATCCAAAGTTTTGGGGTTTTTAAAAAATAACAAACCTTTCATATACCAAATATTAGAGTAGTACCAAAATTGAATTTAAATCTTTTATATGTTTCTCAAATTGTCGATCATGAATGCAAAGTCTTGTTTTCATATATGATTGTTTAATACAGGATCTCCAGTCCGAGAAGCCGATTAGGCGAGGCCATAGAAGAGATCTCTATGTTATGGACAACCTTGAGTTATCAAAACATACTTTTTATAATTTTGTGGAAAAGAAAGATATAGAAAATTGGGACAAAAGACTAGTACATCCTAGTGTGTCCAAATTACACTTGTTTCCATTTCTTACAAGATATAAAGAAAGAGATTTGTTTCTGAAGATTGCATTCTTGGTAAAATAAAGACTTTACCTTTTGGGCCAAGACATTTTATATCAAAAAATTCATTTGAGTAAGTACATTCGAATGAATGGGGATCGGCTCCGGTTGTATCCAAAGGAGGTGCATCTTATTATATTGTATATGTGGATGATTATAGTAAACACTCTTGGATAGTTTTTCTTAAACAAAAATCTAAAGTATTTGATTATTTTAAAAAAATTCATTCCTATACAAAGACTCAATTTAAAACCAATATTCAAATCTTTAGGACCGATTCCGAGGGAGAATTTGTGTCAAAAGAGTTCAAAAATTACCTTAACCTACATGGAATTATTCGTCAAAAATCTTGTTCGTACACTCCTCAACAAAATGGGCTAGCCGAAAGGAAATACAAACATATTGTTGAGACCACTAAAGCACTTCTTATATCAAGAAATGTTCCAAAAAAATTTGTGTCAAAGTCACCCTTACGGCAATTTATTTGATAAATAAAATGCCTTCAAAAAACATTGAAAATATCCCTCCTATTGAAAATTTATTTAAAACATCTCCCAATTATAAAAGGTTAAGAGTATTTGGGTGTAAATGTTTTGTCCTTACCAATAAGAATGACAAACTTTCCCCAAAAGTAATTCCTTGTGTTTTTTACGCTATGCCGAAAATAAAAAAGGATATAGATGTTATGACCAAGGTTTTAAAACCCGTGACTCGGAACTCGACTCGTTCTTTATTGACTCGTGACTCGGCGGGTCAACTCGGTGACTCGGACCGGGTTTTGTTAACTTTTGATTTTAAAATAAAAACAATATATAATTTGTCTGAAACCATATTTTTTAGTAAATATAGTTTCCAAATGTCTGTAAGAATATTAAAACAACTGCAAAGAGCTATAGAGGTTTGCTTGAATAATTGAATTTGATATTTATACAAGCACTTTGACTAATTCATGACTTGAATTAGAGGATTTGGTCACCATGAGTTCAGTCTGCTACTACCTAAGGTTCCTAAAATGGCCAATCATATATGCTAGCTTGTTTTAAAAGTTTTAATTCCCTCTCTAACAAATCCATAAATGTAAAATAGGGATATATGTGCATATTGAAAGTTTACAGAATGCCCAATATCAACATAAATAAGCAATTTTCTCATGTATAAAACTATGCAGGAAATATATTAACGACACAACTATAAAAAGACTACTAATATTTGAATATGTACAATGCTTGTTCACATAACAAATGGATGATGAAACCTAAATGTGACTTCTCATAGGCACAGTTGACCCTCCATATATAGTGAGAATCATTTCTTTAAAATATTTTGCTAGAATAAGTTGATAACACAGGGTGAACAGTAGTTCGAACAACATGGCGATTTTATTCTATGGATTTAAATGCTTTTTTATCTTTGAATGATTTTTATTTTCTTTTTTATACAAAATCTGGGGGTAACCCTTGTTAAAATATATGTACTTATATATTTCGAAACTGTAATTTGAAACTCAAAAAACAAATTTCAAACATCCCAAAACTCGCCCGAGTCAGGCCGAGTCAAGCCGAGTCAGGTCGAGCCAAGCCCGAGTTTTGGCTAACCAAGTTTGCCTTGTCGGGTTGACTCGCTGGAGGGCCGAGCCGAGCCGAGTCAGCCGAGTCAACGAGTTGACTCGACGAGTTTTAAAACACTGGTTATGACATTGAAAAAAAACAAATTATATGTTTAAAGAAATGTTACTTTTCTTGAAAACGAAAATGTGTTTGGCAAAGAAAAAATCCAAGAGAATTGTGATTATTCATTTCTTTTTTACCTTGTCACTGAACATGAAAGATGTGAAAACATTTTTTATGTGCATGAGAGTGCCAATGAAAACACTCATGATGCAAATGAGAATGTGAATAAGGGTTTTCATAATATAGACCTATCTTATAGTGACATACACACCTATGCTCGATATACCGAAGACCATCCACCATGTGCTTTAGAAAGATATTTTCAAAATCAAGATGTAGATTCTACTAGTATTAGAAAATCTATGAGAATTTTAAAAGCACATAATAGATTCGTATCCTATGATTCTTTTTAACCGAGGTATAGATCGTGTCTAATGGCCATACACTCATATGTAGAACCAATATCTTACCATGCGACTAAAAATCATTAAGAATGGAAGGCAATGAATGATGAATTAGAAGTCTTATAAAAGGTAAAAACTTGAAAAATCCAAACATTACCTAAAGAAAGAAAAACTATAGGATGTAGATGGGTATACAAGATAAAAACTAAATAGGATGGGACATTAAAAAGATATAAAGCTAGGCTAGTAGTTAAGAGATACAGTCAAGAATATGGGATAGACTATGACGAGACATTTGCTCCCATCGCTCGAATGACCACTGTTAGAACCCTTATTTCTATAGCATCAATTAAAAAATGGCTAATCTTTCAAATGGATGTAAAAAATGCTTTTTTGAATGGTAATCTCGGTGAGGAAGTTTACGTGGATCCTCCATCAAGTTTAAGGTTAGCACTTGGAAAAATCATTCAGTTACGAAAAGCTTTGTATGGTTTAAAACAAACTCCCAAAGTCTGGTATGATAGGTTCAGTAGTGTGATGACACAACTCTATTTTAAATCTTGTTATACTGACACTGCATTGTTTGTTAAGTCTTCTAATGCAGGAATGGTGATATTAATATTTTATGTAGATGATATGATTATCACGAAAAGTGACAAGTAGGGAGTTAATCATATCGAAGATGTGCTTAAAGACAATTTTGATATGACAGATCTTGGTTTTTACGATACTTTCTAGGAATAAAAGTAGCCCACTCACCTCGTGGTTATTTTTTTATCGGGGACTACATATGCAGCAGAGATCATATAATAATCAGGACTCTCAGATGAAAAACGAGTTGATACTGTAGAGGTCATAAATGCGAAAATGAAAAAAGATGGTGGAGAACCTCTGAAGGATCCAACTCTATATAGACAAATGATTGGAGTTTTGTCTTATCTCTCCATTACTTGTCCTGATATTTCTCATGATATTCATTTTGTTAGTCAATTTCAGCATGCTCCCACTACAGTACATGTGAGTATTGTAATGAGAATTATTAGATATATTAGGAATTTTATCAATTATGAATTATTTCTATCATCCACTTCCTCATTAGAAGTCATTGCATATTTTGATTTTGACTAGGAGGGGATGTGAATGATAGACGCTCAACCACTGGTTCTTGTGTTTTTGTAGGTGATTCTCTAATTTCATGGTGATACAAGCAGCAGAAGGTTTTCCTCTCTTCCACTGAAGCAGAGTGTTGTGTCATGGCAACAATTATGTCCAAGTTAGTATGGTTGAAACAATTACTAGAAGATTTGAGAGTTCACATTGCATAACCCTTAAGATTATGTTGTGGCAACAAGAGTGTTGTATACATTGTAAGCAATCATACATTCCATGAGAGGAAAAAACATATGGAAATGGATTGTCACTATGTTCGTGAAGAATTTTTGAAGAAAACCATCACATTGCCTTACGTTCCATCTGAGTATCAACTAGCAGACTTCTTCACTAAAGCGCTTCCATCACCCATATTTCACTTCCTACTTGGCAAACTCTCGGTTGTTCCACCATGAGTTTGAGGCGGGGTGTTAAGATTATATATATATATATATATATATATATATATATATATATATATATACTGAAATAGTCATCAAGGGTATTTCGGTCATTTCATTGTAATAGGCGTAAGCCCATTAGGGGCTGACCACCTTTTTTTGTACTTTTCTTCTTTTTGAAATAAGTGAACTCCAACTAGTTGTTGGAGTGTGACCATTGGGATCAGCCCAACAGCTACTTTGGGTTGCTCCCTTAAGGGCTCTTGTATTACAAATAGGCCATTAAGGCCTTTGTATTTCTTACTCTCTAGAAGAGGTTTTCACATACAATAACAAATATATTTTGACCCTTGTGAGGGTGGTGTGGCTTATTCACTCAGGAGTTTCTCTTGATTGTGAGTGTCCTAGCAAGTCCACGAGTGATGTATGTTTGGATTTAATCCTTTCCATTACACCATTAGAGGTTGTTTGATGCAGCATTCCGCAGGATGCTGCGGCCGTACAGAATGTCGCATCAAACAAACAAGGGATATGGCGAACATGTCCGTTGCATCCTTTTTATCATGTTATTTTCATTCCACCCTTGTTACGGTTAGAACAGGAACAAGAGTAACATTTTGTTTTTTTTAAGTTGGGGGGAAATCTCCCGACTCTCTCTGTCTCTCTCTTGCAATAGATGTGCACTAGATGGGGTGAGTTGTCCGCTGCGTCCAACGTTTGTTGAAAAACGTCATTCCTAGAGAGATTTCCGTCTGAATTACGCTGGGAATGGCGCATCAAACATACCCTTAAGGACAGTCTTTATCTTCTTCTTTTCATTGTGTGACCAAGGGTTGTATGGCCTTTAACTATATAGTCGTTTGGACACTTCCCAACAGTCATAAATATGATCGTTGGGGATCTCCCAACAACACTACGGAGCCCCCCCTTAGTCCTTTGGTTGTATAAATAGGGATTGTTAGCCCCTCTATTATTACATGTGTTTCTTTGCATTTTCTCAATACAACTTTGATTATTTTTTATGTGTTCAGGTTCCTCTTTGTAAGCATTGTGCTTAGTTGTGATCATCGCAAAAAAATTTCTCTCTTGGTGTTCCTCTCTCTTCCTTCTCTTTTTCCTTTCTAATCCCTATTTTCCTCCTTTTTGAAGGGAGAAAAATAAAAGACAGAAAAGAAGAGAGAAGAGAAAAGAAAAGAAGAAGAGAGAGAGGAATTCTTTTGCGGGGTGTCACTTGACCTTGATTTGAAAATATTTAGAAAATTACTCGCCTCTGTTTTGAAATATTGCGGGAAAAATGGAGAGACGGGATTCGTTCGTCGATACGAGGTTCAACCGTTCCTGACGCCTTTACCAGGGGTAATCGAACCAAGGGTCGAATTTTATGCCTTTTTGCTTTGCTAAAATATCATCTAAGAATTTATCCTAAGTCTAAATGCACAAAGAATCATGCTTGTGCAAATGCAAGGATGTAGGATCTTGCAAAAAAATGATTTTTGGAAATCTCCAAGTGTTTCTGAGATGAATTGCATAATAGGGTGAAGAAATGGTTTCTAACTTTAGAACTTAAGATTTAAAGTTCTAAGTTTTTGGAGTAATCAGAGCTTGGGGAAAATAAATCTGGACTTTGAAAGGAATGATTTGAAGTTGAGATAAAAGGAGAAGAAAGGAGAATTCAAAGTCATAAATGGACTTTGAATTAGGATTTTTGAATAAGGATAAATATGGAATGTGATTTGAATTTCAGCTTTAAAGTTCGAAATCAGAGTAAGGTTTGAGAAATCCAAATAGAATTAAGAGATGGAATTAGTTTTTGGAATTTTGGGAATCAAAACTTGGATTTTGAAATCTGGGATGAAATGGAATCGGATTTGAGAATTGGATTTGAGAATGGAAGTTGATTTGACATCTGAAATTTAAGATGGAATTTGAATCCAAAGTCTGGATTCTAAATACAGTTGAGATTGAATTCTGGATTTAGAATCCTTAATGGGAATTAGATCTGAAATTTGAGATCCAATGATGGAATTCGGATCTAAAGTCTGAGATCTGAGATGGAATTGTATTCTGGATCCTAAATGAAATTTGGATCTGAGTTTTTGGAATGGAGTCTGAATCTGAAGTCTGAGATCCAAGGTGAAGTTGGATTCTAGATCCTAAAAAAGGATTTTGGATCTGAAGTCTGAGATCCGAGATGAAATTGAATTCTAGATCCTAAGATGGGTTTTGGATCTGAAGTCTGAGATCCAAAGTGGAATTGGGTTCTAACTTTGGATTTGAACTTTGAAAGTCCAAATGGGACTTTTGAAGATGGATTTGGGTTTTGAAAACCCAAATTGAATTTAAAATTTAGAAAAGACTTGAACTCTGAGATTCAGAATCCATGTCAAAACTTTGATTTTGGATTTTGAGATGTTGATTCGAATTTGAATCCCGAAGATGAATTTAGAATTCCAAAGTTTGAATTTGAAGTTTTGAATTTTGATTTGAAATTTAGAAATTGAATTTTGAATATACAAATGAATTTCAAAGTCAATTTGGACTTTGAATTTGAAGTTTGAATTTGGAATCAGAAGATGAATCAAAGATCTCAAAGTTAAATTGAACTTGAATTTGGAAATGGAATTTTGAATATAACATTGAATTTTGAAATTTCAAAGTCAAATTGGACTTCGTAATCAAAATTTAAATCTTTGAAATAAGATAAGAGAATGAATTGAAATAGAGATTAAGGAAAGATATTTGAGATCACTTGGATTTTGGAAAAGAATTTTGAAAAATATGATGCAATTCTATCCTAAATGATGAATGAATTTAAAGAATTTGAATTTAGATTTTGAAAAGCTATTCCATTCTTTAAATGAATTAAAATAAGATTGAAGATATAATACATTCTTGACTATGGTCATTGAATGCATTATATAATAATCTATATTTAAATTCAGGTGAAGAATAAAACATATTTTGGTGCTTTTATAGAGTTTAAAATGAAATTAACTCTCAATATATCCTGACTATGGCCATTGATATATATTTTGAGCCAATTTTAAGTTAAACTCTAATAAAAAAAGAAAATATTTGAAAATATGATGATTTTTGAAGAGGATCCAGTGTGGATCCAATGTTATTTTGTAAAAGGCAAAATTCCTAAGTTTTGTTTACATCCTGACTATGTCCATTGATGTAAATCATCAACTTAGGAATAATTGCCTTTTACAAAATGGTGCACGTGCCATTCGTGCTTCACCATTGTGAGATTTTGAAATAAAAGATAAAAATGAGATGAAACACATGATTTATGAGATTTACATGTTCATACATTCTAATTTAAGCTAGAAATGTAAGTTTTCTCATTATAATCCAACTATTACAATTCTGATATTACTATTTACAATTTCTAAGCTAAGAAGAAGTACGACATTTTCATATATTTTCCTGCAAAAATGGAGTTAGCACAAGATAATAGGCAATATATATATATATATATATATATATATATATATATATATATAATAAAAAGAAGAAATAGATCTGAGAGTTGTCATACTAAAACTAAAGACATACCTGAAAAGTGTTCATTCCGATGAAGAATGGAGGTATCAGATGCGAAGCAACAATTAAGATATATATACACCTATATATGTATATGGTATACCCTATGCCTTGTATGGTATAGAATGGAAGATATATATATATATATATATATATATATATATATATATATATATATATATATATATATATATATATATATATATATATATATACGTGAAGCTGATCTTGGAGAAGGTGCTGAAATGTTATGGGATATGTAGATGTGCTGGGAATGAAGCGAATAAAATGTGAAGAAGATGCTGAGCATAGGGCCTAATAGAAGCTTGCTACAAATAGAAGTCGTGGGATGAGCTGGAGGACAATAAGAGATGCAAAGGATGATGCTGGGTGTAGTAAACATACTGGCAGTGAAGTGGAAGTATTATGGTAGGTGCAGTGAAATGTGCTGTCATCAGCTAAACTGATGATAGGAGGTGAAGATATGTGGATGTTGTGTGGTGAAGGTGTATAGAGATGTAGCCAGCTACAGTAGTGTTCAATATTGCCGTAGGTGACCAAAATGAAACCATAGCAATGTTTGAACACTGTTGTAGGTACCGAACATTAAACCACAGCAGTGCCTAAACACTGCTATAGGCACATGAAGGGTTAGTGCTATTGGCGATGAATAATAAAAAAAATGGCATGGATGGCTGTGGACACATAGTAACTGTTGAGAATAGGTGGTTTAAGGTTAAACCTTCTTAGTTTGGAGGTTATTTGAATTATATTCTTAATAAGGGACCTAGAGGTAATTTATTCTTTTGGCCTCTCTCTATTTAACATAGAGAGCAGACCTAATGTGTTTAACGAGTTCTATTTTCATACTGTCGTCTCTCTCTCTCTCTCTCTCTCTCTCTCTCTCTTTCTCTCTCTCGGTTTCAGCATTTGCTTTCAGGTTTTCAATATGGTATCAGAGCGGTAGATCTCGGGAGTGTGATCGATCTACACAACACAGAAAAAAAATCAAATAAATCTGAAAGAGGTGGAAACAGGTGCGTCGATTCCTTTTTTTTCTGATGACAGATCTTTGACACGATGAGTGTGGGTGCTTAAGATCTGCATATAAAAAGTTTTTTTTGGTTGCTGAAAAAAACCCAACCGAAAATTTCTGGGTGTCGTGATCTCTATGCTTCTGCGTGCTCCTATTATCGTGGGTTGTGAATCTGGTTGCCGAGTTCCCTGCTGAGTCGTGAAATGTTTTTCTTCCAGCAATAGCATGTTGTCATTTGTTATGAATCTGGGTGTCGAGTTCTTCTCGGATATTATTTGGCTGTTCATTTTCAGAACATGAATATCAGCAAGCGTGATTTCTGTTGTGTCGTGAGTTTTTCAGTCGTAGCATGAGTTCTGCGAAAACAGATGTTAATAGAAATTTTTTTTGGAAGCAGCAGGCTGTGTCGTAGTATTGGCAGGCGTGATTCCTGCTGTGTCGTGAGCTTTTCAGTCGTAGCATGAGTGTTGTGAAAACAGATGTTAATAGCAAATTTTTTTTGGCAGCATCAGGTTGTGTCGTAGTATTGGCCTGTGACAAGTTTCTTAATTAGAACTGCTGCTCTGTGGAAACATATGTTGTGTGATTCTATTGTTTGGTCCATATCGTAGCATTGGCTTGTGAAAAGTTGTGTTTTTGCTGCTGCTGTGTGGACACATTTGTCACCTGTCAAGGCTTTTTTTCTGGTGTTACAGCTTGTGTAGTCGTGGACTTGCCTGACGTGGGGTTATAACACATGTTGTTCACGTGAGTAAGTCTGATTTTTTTTTTTTGCTGAAATAGGATTCCATAATCAGTATGGGTGAATTTTTGAAATGTGACTCCAAAACTGAACATATTGGGGAATATAAGGCTTTTGCAAATCCCTTCTCGTATGGTTCCTCTATAAGGTTGAATAAAACTAACTATGCCAGGTGGTCCTGAACTTTTATGATGTCTGTATCTGGACATCGTAGAAAATATATTTTATTGGAAGATGAACCTAATGAAAAGATTGGAAAATATGTTACTTGGGATGAAGATAATGACATAGTTATGTCATGGATCATGAATAGTGTCGACCCCATATTGCCTATGGATTAATTTACTATCATACAGCCAAACAGATGTGGGATAATCTTCGAGATACATACTCACAAGAGACTAATGTGAGTCGTATCCTGCAAGTCAAACAAGAGATATATAATTTGCAGCAGGGAGATCAAACATTGTCCCAATATTATGCCTCTGTCAAAGCTGCGTTTGAAAGACTCAATGTTCACAGGCCTCTTTGTTGCTCGAAGCAAAAGGATCATCAAGAACAAACTATGGTTACTCGGTTTCTTACAGGTCTCTCCTCAGATTTTTATGTTGCAAAAGTTCAAATGTTGACTGGATCAGATGTACCTACTCTTGTTGAGGCATACAATCGTCTGATTAGACTTGCGATCTCTCTTCCACAATCTCAGCCTGTGACTCAGTCATCTGCTCTTGTTGTCTCTTCTGGTTTTGGGCGTGGAAATATTCAGAATATCAGAGGACGTGGTCGTGGACGCGGTATGGGAGGCAGAGGAAAACTTCAATGTACATTCTATGGAAAATCTGGACATTTAAAAGATTGTTGCTGGGATAAGCATGGTCGGCCAACCTCTTCTTCATCAAAGTCTTATGCTCATAAAGCAAATGTTGCTACTCTTGAGGCAACAAAGGCACAATAAAATATCTTTGCAAGTGAAAGTAGTATCACCCTTAATCGTGCTGAATATGATGAGCTGGTAGCTCTTCGACCTTTGAGTTCCACCCCTCCTGTAGCTGTTGTTGCCTATTCAATCGGAAATCATCTTCATCCGACTGACAGTAAGTGGATTATTGACTCTGGTGCATCCAGACATTTATGTGGAAATTCACTTGTTTTTTCAGATCTAAAGGATATTAAGGCTCAACTTGGAGTCTCATTAGCCGATGGGAGCTCCTCCCCGGTTGTTGGTCAGGGAAATATTTTTGTATCCTCCTCACTACAGTTGAAAAATGCTCTTCATGCTCCAAACTTTCCTCAAAGTTTACTCTTTGTTAGTTGCCTTGTAAAAGAACAAAACTGTAGAGTAATATTTGATCCAATGGGTTGTCATTTTCAGGATTTGCTGACGGGGAAGAAGATTGGTGGAGGCTATGAAGAAAATGGAATTTACTACCTACATCATCCAATGGGTATTGTTCATGCTGCAGTGGAACATTCATTCAGTCATGTTCAGTGGCATCGTCGTCTTGGTCATCCTTCATTGTCAAAGCTTCAGTCGATCTTTCCTCAGATTCCTTCCACCACATCATTTCAGTGTGAAGCGTGTCAGCTGGGGAAGCATCATCGAAGTTCATTCCCTTCGAGTCAGAGTCAATCTAGTAATAAAGTCTTTGAACTTCTTCATGCAGATGTATGGGGTCCTAGTAAGATTCCTACTAGGACTCAGTGTCGATACTATCTAGTTATTGTTG